>NW_013670425.1:72683-81063 GCF_000517525.1 Limulus polyphemus | reverse complement strand
GGCCTTCTGCTTTTTATACTCGATATAATCGTCTAAGAGACGTTTTTTAAGAGCTTTCTTCCTACTCTTGAGTTTTTGTTTAACTGCTTTTTCACATTCCATATTCCAATAAGGGGTTTGTTGTTTCCCCACAGTCTGTGGTTGATAGTGGAATAAATTTCTCTGTTCCTTCCAGAATAATATTTACTAGACGAGAATGTACAGATTCAACAGAAGAAGACATTTCTATGTTTTGAACGGAAGAATCAAGGAACGTATGGAAGTTAGGCCAGTTTGCTTTGGTAAAGTTCTAGAAGGTCGTTGTACTCCTAACTTCAAGAGAGATCTTAAGAGATGTAATGACCGGGAGATGATCACTTCCCAGGTCATGATCCAGAACATCCCAGGTAGCAAGACTAGCAAGTTTACTGCCTATAATAGTGAGATCTAGAGGAGAGAGATTATCCCGAACCAGACATGTCCCACGTCCGTCGTTTAAAACCACTTTATCAGATTCCATAACTAGATCACCGAGAATCTGACCTCGATAGTCAGTTTTTGTTCCACCCCATAAAGGGTTGTGAGCTTTGAAATCTCCACAAAGTATACTATTAGGAAGAAAAAACCCTCGATACTCAACCGGATCAATGGCAACACCAGGGTTATAAATGTTAAATATCGTGACACTTCCCACAGAAGTCTGACACTGAATCCCATCAGCTTCTATATTTTCTGGGCAAGTAACGGTAGTAAAGAGCAAGTGATTCTTGACAAGGGTTAGCACCCCCTCCCTTTGCTGAGTGTTCTCGATCTTTTCGTACAGGTTTATACCCGTGTATGCAGAATTTAATATGGGGTTTGAGAAATGATTCCTGAATACAGATAATATTGGGATTTATGCAGTGAGTTTCAATGTATCGTATAGGGAATGGAGCATGAGCCTTAATGCCCCTGGCATTCCACTGTAATATTTGTAAAGGGCCTATTGTTTATTTGTAGGGGCACTTACTTGGTACAGTTCATGGGCCTATTGTTTATTTGTAGGGGCACTTACTTGGTACAGTTCATAAACTGAGTCGGGATTAATATCATAACCAAAAATGGTACTTGCCAATTCGGTTATGAAAGATATCCTCGTTCTTCTGCAGTTTTTTTTGCCAAAAGCACTGGTCCTGAGCGATCGAAATGATTTTGGCTACAAAAGTAACGATTTGTTCAAAACAGTTGAGGTGACATACGACTACTGTTTGAAGCACTAACCTGTTGATAGGTGTTGTTGTTACTTTTGTCAGAAGATCGAGGTTTCTGTGGTTCCTTATGCTGAGGATTTGTTTCCACACGCTGTCTTTTCTGTGCTACATGCTGAACTGCTTGTGCGTAACTCAATTTTGATTGTTCTCTGACAGTGTGAATTTCCTCCTGGAATTTTTTACAGCCCTTGTATGCTGCCGAATGTTCACCCCTACATAAACAACACACTGGAGCCTGCTTAGTGCAGTCCTTGACATTATGACTATCGCCACAAGTAGCACAACAAACATTACTGCGGCACACGTTCACTGTATGACCGTAACGTTGGCACTTATAGCACCTTCTCGGGTGGGGGATAAATTCCCGTACAGGAAACGACAAAAGCCGAGTTGGACTCTCTGAGGGAGGGTCTTAAATGAAAACTGAAGTATCATGGAACCTATAGGTTCTTTAAGTTTTAGTTCCTTGTTGTATCTAGTCATCCTAGTTGCCTTTATAACCCCCTCTATAGTTGTACAGTCCTCCTCAGTAATGTCGAGGTGGACTCCATGAATGATACCCCTAACAGAAGGTGGGGGTACGTCTTGAATCTGGGATCGTATTTTATATCCACAGATGTTTTTTGTGCTAGACAATAGTCTTGATTGTGAATAGTAACAAATGTTCTTTAGACGATCCGTTTGAAGTTGGATTTTGTCACTGGGCCCAATGAGGGCTCTACTTAAGAGCATTGGATTGACCTTCGCAATATTGACGTCCGACGATGTTACAAAAACTATTTGTTTTCTATCTGGAGTCGACTTTTTGTGTCCGATGGATTCGACACTTGATCCTGAATCGGATCTCACTCGTTTGCCGGCACAATCTCTATCAAATTCCATGTCGTGCGACACGCTAACTGGGCCAGAAGTGGCCGACCCATTCACCCATCGTCGAGGGTCGTCCACGTCCTTCCCTCTTCTCTCAGTATGACTGCTAGCCCGTTCACTTTTTCGTGACATTGTTCACTACCAATCTCCGGAGCGGATTCTCCACTCGATTCGTCTCATGCCGGGATTCGAGGTGGTCTCTACCAAAAGATATGGCTGAAGCAAGCCTATTTATTTGAGGGAGTGTGTGCGCATGTTCGAGAGAAAGCACCCCTTTTTTTTATTTAAAGGAGAGTTAGAGAGTAGATATGTATGTGTAGAAGAAAGAGAGGGGGAGGGGAAGAGCACAAATGAAAGCTCCATGAAGTTTTAAATCATTTTAACACATAACTAATCATGGATAGAATGATTAGAAGAAGTCCTCACACAGAGAATAGACGTAAATTTTAGCCCTCTTGCTATATTGGTCACTTTGGCCTCTGAGGCCGCAGCCACATCGCCCATGTTACTTCCTGCACAAAGCTGAATCTGTACCCTGAGTTTCGAGTTCTAAGAATGCGGCTGTGGATAAGGAACAGACACACAGAGAGAAAGAGACATTCATGCTTATATATAATACCAATGGCCCAGTGAAGTAGTAATTGGGGAATATTTAAATGTTCAATCATATGACTGTGTAAATAAAACATATCTTTATAAACAAAATAAATAGAACAATCACCAAAATGTCTTCTATGGAGATGATGATCACGATTGTGCATTTTGAAAATATTCACCACAGAGAGAGAGAAAACATTCACGTTTATCTACATAGATAAGACCAGACAATCTCTGAAAACCTGAACAAATCTTTACTGTGAACGTGGGTAGTATTTGAATATGCCATGAGTTTCTGTTTTCTTGTAATATTGTAGTTTATATTTTGAATTTATTCTTTGTTCTGTACATGTGCAGCCTTTCATATCAGACGTGGTCGAGAAAGCTGGACGTTATGTTGATTTCGTTCTAACCTACTTATGTTCTTCTTGGATGGAATAATACCGGTTATTGCCAGAGGTAGATATTACTCAATACGATACGTTATGTAAGGAATACTACTGCAGTGTCCTTCATCAATTGTTCAGACGATATGTAGAGGTTGTGGTCACACCTATGTAGTAATGAGGATCACCACAAGATGGGGGCGCTAGTCGCCCTGGGTAAATGCGAGGCTTTATGCAAGCTAAGAAACGCATCATGCCAGATTTACAGGTTTTAGATGTCAAAAAGTATTTTATTTATAGTATATCACTATATCTTCTTCCTTCAACAGTCCTATTTCTAACTATATTAACAACTTCTGATCAAACGTAACCTAACTACATGGAATAGAAGTACAAGTACTTTATACTTTAATGAAGCCAATTCTATGCCCCCCAGTGGCACAGTGGTATGTGTGCGGGCATACAACACTAGAAACCGGGTTTCAATACCCGTGGTGGGCAGAGAACAGATAATCCATTGTGTAGTTTTGTACTTAACTTCAAACAAATAAAAAAATCCAATTCTATATAACTAGAAGTGTAGCATTCAGGTACAGTAAATCAGCAGGAAGTGTAGCATTCAGGTACAGTAAATCAGAAGGAAGTGTAGCATTCAGGTACAGTAAATCAGCAGGAAGTGTAGCATTCAGGTACAGTAAATCAGCAGGAAGTGTAGCATTCAGGTACAGTAAATCAGCAGGAAGTGTAACATTCAGGTACAGTAAATCAGCAGGAAGTGTAGCATTCAGGTACAGTAAATCAGCAGGAAGTGTAGCATTCAGGTACAGTAAATCAGCAGGAAGTGTAGCATTCAGGTACAGTAAATCAGCAGTGTAAGACTAAATAAAGAAGTGCTGAAACGTGTTTAATCGTATAAGGTGGGATTCGTTTGAAACAGGATACACAGCTAAAAAAAGTACACCCCTCTGCACTACATACTCCAACTTATATCAATTTGTAAAGGAATCTGTAGCACCTAAATACAGGGCTAAACTGGCACAAGCTTCCATGAGAAAGTAATTGCCAGAGGTGACCCTTACCTAAACAAAATGATTACTATATGTTTACAATCTTTATACATCTGTTTATAATGTTGCCATCAATATTATACATGGAGTATATCTGCTCAGAAATTTAGAAAAACTGCCTGAATGCACATTACAGGTATATTTTATGGCTAAATTAGTGAATTAACTACAGCTGATAAGATGCTATATTCATTTGAGTTTTCCAGGTAACACACAAGAAGTCATGACGGCTGCACAAAGACAAAAATTGGCTACATAAATGCACCAAGACTAAACTGAAGTGAAAACAAAAATACAACTAAAAGGCAAAATCAAAATACAATGAATTCAAAATACAAAACTGAAAATAAAATCAATATTAAATCATAATGAGAAGCAACAATTACATCAGCCAGTTATAAATAAACAACATTTAAACATGTTATCCATACATAAAACAATATAAAAAACACAGGAACAAAGCATAAGCAAATCACAAATTAAAACAAGGTTTTAATAATGTAAAAAGCAAAATTATAATAATAAAATACAGGATACAATAAATTGAAGGTAATATACGTGTATACGATACTTATAGAATTGCATGTCTGCCTGCAGGCATGGGCTCTTTTGATTCCTTTTTTGGATGCTGACATCCTACTGGTTAACCCACCGTACTAACATATGGTCAAACAGCGAATTTCAGCCATAATGTTTAGGAGAGTGTTGTCAACATCTTCCCCCAATCATTAGAGCAGTTTTGCTGCTCTTCCATTGATATTTCCTCTTCTGACTCCTCAAAAGCAGCCAAATATGAGATGCTGGTTTCTCCCTCCTCATCAACTGAAATGATATTATATGAAACAGTGCTCTTATAATCAGTCATCCAGTTCATCCACCTATGCTTCCCGGTGTAACCTGTTCTCTAGAGGCTAATAATTGATTCAGAGTTTAAGCTTGTTGAGTTTGTGAGTACTTGTGTGGTGCTAAAATTATAATTCTTAATTAATTTCATCAACTTATCGACAAACAAGCTACAGACAAGTCTACCCAGAACCATATCCTTTCCATGCTGCAGGCGCATACTGCAACCATACACACTCACAAGGTAGAATCTTTCATTTTGTTACTGTTTTATGTTAATATCGACTGTTAAAGAATAAAACCATGCATCATATTTCTGTAAACACACTGGTACTTCTCTACTGCTGTGTGTGGTTGAGAAGATGTACATATTTGGGCGAGGTTTTTATCTTCTACTAGCTTTGGGCTAAGTTTACAGTTGAATGACTCACTGTACAGTATTTTACACCACCATGGCCATCATAATGTTACAACACTTCATTGTAACATCCCACAGTATTATCGGCTGCTGGACACAGTTTTGAAACGTCACTAGTATATCTTGTCAGCCTGGAAGGCTACCGAATAACTCCTTATTCTATTGGATTTTCATGAGACCCCACCTACGCCATCTAATGGTGTTGCATGAAGCATTCAGACAGTGTCCAGTGCATGAATCTCACCACTATCTTGATCATAAATTAGGGGCTTGATTTTGACTGGGGTGGGTGGGAGTGGGAACAAGCAAGTTTTGTCCGAAAATATAAGGGTGTCTCCAAGGTATCAATCCAAATTAAGAGAGTGAAACGTGTGATACCAAAATCGATCTTAAAATTATGTACTATAAGGTTTAAAGTTGCTCGAAAAAATTGTTCAAATGACTTTATTCTGAACCATACAGCGCTGGAGGTTAAAAAGGAGCAAGTGCAAATGTCACATGTGGGTAATATATTTTCTGAAAAGGCATGATCAGTTTGCAAATATAAAAGTTATAGATGTGTACGAAGCTTTTGCCTGAATATTTTGGGTGATTTTTGCATGAAAAACTATTTAGACCAGAATTTTAGGGGTAAATGCCCCCCCTCCCCTTCTATGCCTATGCTCTTCAGCAACAGATGATTCAAACAAGCATCTTGCAAAGAATGAGCGTGTTCATGAGCACCTTAGAGTCCCAACGGTTTGTTTGTTTTTTGAATTTCGCGCAAAGCTACACGAGGGCTATCTGCGCTAGCCGTCCCTAATTTTGCAGTGTAAGACTAGTCATCACCACCTTTCAGCCGTGGGGGCGTTATAATGTGACGGCCAATCCCACTATTCGTTGGTAAAAGAGTAGCCCAAGAGTTGGCGGTGGGCGAGCATGTTTGGTGGGACGGGGATTCGAACCCGCGACCCTCCAATTGCGAGTCGAGCGCCCTAACCACCTGGCCATGTTGGGCCAAGTCCCAACGGAAATCATCCTAGCAAGTCTCGGGATATCCAGGCTGCTACATGTCACTGTGACCATTATTTGCTGTCATATTTCTCCAAACCATGAGAAGTAACCATAAGAGATTGTGTTTGAGGCACCTGAGATAACCTAGCTATGTGTTCATTACTTTATGACCCTAAGGATGGAGCAATAAAGCAGACGTAATTTTGACCATTTTCAGTAAAATATCTGATCCTAATGCTTCTCCAATTCTTTGTCACATTTTCGGATAAAGTCCTCATTTCAACTGCGGTTTCTCTCTCCATAAGTTTTATGTGCCTTTATTCAGTGCCCTTCCAAGTTAATGATCTACAAATGTTGCAGTAACAGAGTCAAGTAAGAGAAGAAACGTGTTAAAAAAAACAAATTCTTTAGTCATAGAACTAAAATTTCACAGATAGCAAAGGAAAGGCAATGACACACAACTCAACAAATAAAATAAATCCCTATTTATAATAACGTGCTTATGTTTATTACAAACTGTTTGCCTTTTTATTTTCTGGGCTATTACTTGCTGCTGGAGCCGAGGGAAGATTTTCTTAACTTTTTTCACAGATCAGACACAGAAGAATAACGTTGTATAAACATCGAGTTAGACAAAGGGTTCCTAGTGCAGTTTACCATAATGCATAAGTACTTATGTGACAATAATTCAAACTGAAATATTCGAGGAAGAAAACTCTCTATGCTTACCAACTTGTACATATATCTGTCACTCCGTGAGAGGGATTGCTCCACTGTAAAGAGTGAATATAGTCAAGTGGCCAAAATATCACAAGCCTCTATCAGACAGTCTTTGTTGTATATATAACAGTGACCTGAGCATGGGCTGTCCTTCTCAATAGCTGTAATGGACTGTTTATTTCAAACTGTACAATTACCATACAAATCTTCGGTTTCAAAAGATGAAAATAAGGTAAAATAAACTTTAAACTAAAACCGAGGTTTGACAATACACACAACACAGCACTTTACCCCAGGTTTTAACCCTATCAAAGCAGAAACTGATATCTCTCAAACTACCAAAGCTGCTCTTACAATCTGCAATCTCTGTAGTTAACCAGTCACAAATATGATTGAAAAAATCTGGAAGTACCTCTACTCGATTTGATGGTTGTAAAGCAGTCCCGCATGTAAAGTGATGCATGACTAAATACTATAACATGAAATAATAGATACTTTCTGTGATTGGGCCATGCTACAGAAAATAAAACTACGGAATGAATTTAGTACACGACTTTGACCATATTTAAGATGTTCTAAGTTAGAGTTTTACAGATATGTGATACACACTAAAGGAGAATGAGGTAATTGGTATTTACACACTACGTCTCTTCTTCCTTATCTTAGGTTTCCGTTCAAACTGTTTTTAATTTAGATTTAACATCGGATTAAAATCTAAAACTCAATATGAACTTACCAACAAAATCAAATCAAACTTAAATACAGATATCTACATAAAGAAGATTTAGCAGGATCAGCGAAGAGTAATCAGCATATCTCTCATGTTTGCTTTGGACGTTTTCTTACCTATAGCCATCTGTTTCAATCAGATTGGTGGCCAGGGTCAGATTTCATTGAAATTCTACCATGGGGTTGGCTTGCTCTTTCTCACGACTTTTTATCTTAATCCTAGAAGGTGAAGTCTCAGGTGATCATCTATTGAATGTTCTTGGATTGTGTCACTGTTGAGGAGTTTACCTCCTTTGGTATGGCAATCAGAGGCTTTGCTGGAAGCTCAGGAGTAAATTAACCTACTACTCATGTTAAATGCTTTGAGGTAGTGGTGTCTCTCAGATTTTTCAATGTTACAGAAACAGAATATTGGCCATGATCTTTCCAGGGTCTGCCAATTCGACCTCTCTTATCAAGTGGAACTCTTTGGATGGTTTTGAGGTGGTTTCCCCACTCAATATCTCAGAGGAATACTTCTTCAGCTTT
>NW_013670425.1:65881-71700 GCF_000517525.1 Limulus polyphemus | reverse complement strand
GTGGAAGGATATGGGTCTGGAGAATGCCTCACCATGAGTTTTGGCTCAACAGATTGCAGCCAACTGTGAAGCATGATGGTTTGGGAAGCTGTTTGAGTTGGTGAATGATCAAGCTTAGTGGAGTGCGTTGGCAACATAAATTTTGCAAAATACGTCGAAATATTGGAGGAAGGACTCTTGCCACTTTATTCCTCGGGCTTCGTGGACAAGAACATAACGTTGTTCCAGGAAGATGGAGAACCGTGTTACACTGCTAGAAACACCCAAAAGTGGCAGGAAGAAAATAGTATCCAGAAGTTGCCCTGGCTGAGCCAATCTCCTGACATGAACCCCATCGAAAACCTCTGGGCCATACTCGACTGGCAAGTCAAGAAACAACCAAGAAAACCAACTTCGAAGAGCGATCTACTCCAAGTTTTGAAGCAAGGGTGGGCGAAAATCCTCACGATGCCCCAAAGGATCAACGAACTCCACGAAGCGAAAGGAAGATCTACTAGATATTAATTAAATTATAAATATATCAATTCATATGAATATGACTGAAAATTTTCATTTTTTCTTAAAAAGGTGGTGTCTATTTACTTGTGACCACGCTGTGTAGATGATCTTGTTAAGGTGGCATCTTCATTCCTTTAATCCACCCAATAGTCAAAACAGCAGACTTCCAGGTTTTAGGCTCAGGTGCTGCTGCTTTTTGTCTAAAATTGCCAGATTCGGTGATGTCAGACATTGCAGTGTGGGTAAAAGCAAAGCACTTGAAGTACTGAAGGATAAGGTCAAAAGCATGGGCTCCTTTGATGCAATTTGAATTTGTTCAGAGAAGTGAGGAGTTAAGCTGCCTCATGTCTCCTTCATCATTCCATTTTCACTCTGATCCTCTAAGTGTGAAATGATCAGAAAGATATGTAGAAGAATGGGATGGTCCAAGTCCATCAGCGCGGTGGTTGGTGGAACATCTACTTCCACCAAATCCTTCAGCTCGACAGATTAATACGTAATTAAATTCATATGTTCCATAGATTCTATGTAAAACAAAGTGAGTTTTGCTATACCAATTTTGGCAGACTTCTATACCATGTTAAAATAAGTTCTATTACTTATTATTACTGTTTACTGACATATAGTAGCTGTGTTTTGTTTTCCACGCATATAAATTAACTGGATCTTAAGTGCTGTGAGAACAGCACAAGAAGCTAAAAAATACAAAAGAAGACAATTTTCGAACCTTTGCAGAGTCTACAATTGCATTGTTGCAACAGAATCCTCATTGAATGGATTCTATGTAGACTACAACGTAGCATATAATATTACATATACAGTTACCTGGTTTATCAATGACTACAAAAGCTGCCAATTACCCTCTTGACCTTTAGGGCATACCAGTGATCAGCAATTAAGGAGAATTTATTGCTTTTACACCTATAAATATGCGACCAAAATAGAAAAGACATAGTAGTAAGTCGAACTTTAATAGAAGCTCAGCAAGTACTTCCATCCTCTTAAACAATGCTGAAGCCATGGTAACAATAACAGAGAACCCACGTCTCTGCACGAGTCCCTGGTCTGTGGCAGACACCTGCTATTTCCATCAGCTTGGGCTATGTAACACGCAGAAGACAAGTTCTGTGCTTGTTATGCATTTAACCTGCATGTGTGTGCATTTGCTCTCTCCTCATCACACTCTGTTGAGACTGGTCGAATAACTAGTGTTCACAAAATCTACAATGTTCTTTTGTCCATCTTTTCTATCAGATTTACTTGGAGTATCCAGGTTTGACGCTATTACAAACAATGTCGAGAACAAAAGGCTATACAGCAAGTAGCGTCACCAGGACATCAGTAAGCAGCAAAACTGTCATCTTCTGCAGGACCTGATACAGAGTTGGGGAACACTAAGCAATTAGTGTAAATAATGATGCTTGATACGCCTGTACCAAGTTCATGCTGGTGATGACAAGAAACTGTTAATCTAGATTCCATGGTGTTACTATAAAGGAAGTTATTAACACTGTTTTATAGAGGAAAACTACCACCAAATACTTTAAAGAGCCTGGTTGGTTTTGTAAAGTATAGGTCTGTTCCGATTAATAAGATTGCGATTCTAAAGCTAATGCCGGTTACTAACAAGTGTCACTTTATTATTTGCTGTAGTTTGTGAGTGTGTATTGATAAATTCTCATTATATCTATTACAACACTTTAGGTGTGAAAAAAAAAAGGTTTGGCTTGTTTGTTTTGAATTTTGCACAAAGCTACATGAGGGCGATCTGCACTGGCCATCCCTAACAGTGAAAGACTAGAGGGAAAGTAGCTAGTCATCACCACCCACTTCCAACTCTTTTTACCAATGAATAGTGGGATTGACCGTTACATTATAGCGCCCCCACGGCTGAAAGGACGAGCATGTTTAGTGGGACAGGGATTCGAACCTAAACCCTCAGATTGTGAGTCAAGCACCTTAACCACCTGGCCATGCTGGGCCGTGAAACAAAATACGTGACCTAGCTAACTAATGAATGAATATTTGCTGTAAAATTCTTATCAATGCTATAATTATAGCTACCAGTTTGGCCATCAATTTTGATTTCATCCTTTATGTTGCACGCTCAATCCTTTTTTGGCTGCACCTTTTTTTTTCCACATCTAAGGTGTTTTTGATTATTCTTTAGACAGAATACCATATATCCTAACGATATGAAAAGTAATATCTTGTTTTAACGAAACATAACAACGTCAAATAAAATGTAAGATAATATCAGTTAAAAATAACATTCAAAATGGGTCAAGAATATCCTAAAGATGAAATATATCCATCAGAAACACCCCGGTTCCATTACCAAGTTAATTTAAGCATGCAAGTGAAAATGAACGACTATTAAACGTAAGAGCAGGTGATCATTAACGAGTGATGTTTTAACGTTACTAATTGGCGTCTAATATTCATTTGGTTTTAAAACGTAATACCACACAGAAATCTACCCAAAGGCATTTTAGTATTTTGTCATCAGACATCTCCCACCTTTACATGTACTTCCACATTTTTTTTAAGCACCATGTCTTTGCCATGCCTGTACGATATTTCTAAGTATGACATATGTGAAACTTTGTGATCATGGATTTCAGTATTTTTATCCTATAAATATTACAGTTTTAAAAGTATTTTTTCTTGCTCCGATATGGTGAAAACTCGTTGTCTTTTAATATTAAACAGTGCTTAATTTTCTTCTCCCTGACTTTAGTTTGGGCAATTATCTGACCTGCTTACTCTCTAGATATATTTCCTCATTCCTCACTCACTTGTGGTGATACTTTTCATTAGGTATGCAAATAATGGTATGAAACTTCTACAAGATAATTTAACATATATTATCTTTATCGATTAAATTCTATAAAAAATCACTTATAGACATTTGTAACTTTTTGAGCATCAAAAAAGCTCACATACATATATAGTAAACAGTTTTTAATTTTCATATTTCTGTTTTTAGATGTCTTGGAATGTCCTAAGAATTTCTTAATGCTTAGAAAACACGAATCTTAAGTACTGGTGAAAGCTGCAGAAAATTCTCTATTTTGAGCTGCACTGTCTGAAGAGCAGGCATCTAAACTTTATTTGAAAACAATGATTAATCCAGATACTCTTTGCAATTCTTTTTTGTTTCAACTCATTTTCAAATATTCTGTAATGTATGAAAAGCAGGCTTTCAAAAAAGTTAATTTTTTTGGGAAGATTCTCCTCAAGTTTGTGGTCTTCCAGCTTCTTCATCCCCACATATGCCAGATCTCAGACACCCAATCTACACGGTATCCTGCAGCCAAGCCAAGTTATAAGGTGTTTTATGAAAACAATGAGACAACTCTATTGAGAATAATAGTGTAGTTCAAGTGTTTACCAGGAAACTTAACTACATATAAAATCTTGTACAGAAATTTTGAAAAATCCTATCAATAAAGACATATTCTTATGGAGTGGTTTAATAATTATTTTTACATACTACACTGGGCACATTGGACACAGCTCTAAAGTATTCAGACAGTTACATTGAATAACAATTTCAGATTATTTTAAACAATCAGATCAACATGAGTACCTATTAAAGTTTGTATGAAGTTTAAGAACATAGATTATGCTTCTTTAAACCATACAGAAGAGGATCTTGATCATAGTTGATCTAAGAACTAAAATGAGAAATGTCTTTGTAGGAAAATTATTTTTGCACTTGTGAGAAACAGTATCACATTTTCTTAATCGAAACAAGAATGGATAAAGCCAAGTGCCCAGTAAATACAAATACTTTAATTGCTTTTAATACAGATATTATCCATTATTGTATTGGACAGACATAAAGATAAATTACTTTAATTTCTGAACAACAACAGAATTCAACAGACTAGCTTCTTCCAATGTCAAGTTGTCTTCGGTCAATTCTTTGTTTGGAAATGTTGTCATTAGAGCAAATACTGAGGCAGCATATTCCGGTCGAGCATTGAGCCGACGTTAAGAAAAATTCCATGAAATAAAACTTAAGACTATGTTTGCAACATTTTTCTGAATTAATTATGCTGGAAATTGAACTGGTATATTTTATTCTAAAGAAATTAAACTAACAGGTAGTTTTTAAAGCACCTTTAAATATTTTTGTACCATTATTTACAAATAGTAAAAAACTTTTATTGATTTTTAAAACAAACTATTCAGAATATAGAAAAACCTGAAAAGCCATTTTAACAAAATGTGTGATAAAGTAAAATTTTGGACTGGTCACAGTTATAAAAAGGATATGTTACAATATACTTCCTGAGGTCTCCTACAGTGTGACTATGGTTCAGTTTGGCTACCATTCTGTTAAAATAAAACAATTGAAAAGATCAAGCACTTTCAGTTAATCAAACTATGATCGGTAGAATCTTTCCTGAAATAAAATCGTTTGCCACATCTTAAGAAGTACAGTATAAAAAAACAGTTTTAGTATGAAAAAAACATTTTTAATATAGCTTTCAAAACTGTAAAAAGAAGAAATAAATGTATATTAACAGTGCAAGATAAGTGTGTGTGTGTGTGTATATATTACTTAAGAATACAAGTATATTGATCGCAGTAGTTTCTAAAGATAGAGTCTACAAAACATAACTGTTCCATGTATTATTTAAGAACACGTGAAAATTTGGTAAGTCAGCTGATCATACCTCTCAGACAATGATCTTTAAACACAACTAAATTATGGATCGTTTGGGAATACACTGGTGATAAGTCAGTAAGTAATCATAATCCCCAGGCTACTTTTCAAAACAAAATTGCTTGTAAAGTTATTTGAAAATACACGAAATAAATCAGTTCAATTTTGCATGTTACATTTTTCTTCACAGTATATATATTCTGTAACAAAATTTCTCCAACTTTCAACATGAAACTACAAAAAAAAAACTTAATCTGTCAAACTTAAGCAGTACAAGTTTTTTTAATACTAAGAAATTAATATTTAATGCTAACAAGAGGCAGGCAGTTATAAAATTATAGTAGATCACCTTGATCCATCAGCTAATCTTATCTGGATGCTTGTTGTAGGTTCAGACTCTTTTACAACAAGCATATTCTGGGCATCTTGCTGATTCTTCAGAGTATCCTGGTTAGATGTTCCACTTTGCCCAAATTGTAGGTGAGGTACTGGACTGCAAATTTGATTAAAAGATTATTAAAAAACAGGAGTTAACGTGATAATGAGATTTATAAAATTATTTTTATGTACAGATCTTTTTTGTAACACTTAACTTGACCTCTTTCTCTCTCTCTCTCTCTATATATATATATATATATATATA
>NW_013670425.1:59529-65011 GCF_000517525.1 Limulus polyphemus | reverse complement strand
GAAATGCAAAATGTATCAACTCTCTCGATTTGGGTGGGTCACAGTTCAAGCATCACAGCCTTGTTTACAAATATCCATTTTAAATTTAATTAAACAACTTTATTATCAATAAATCTGACATAAAAACACAGGTTATAAGTCATGATTTAATATGTTTTAATTTCTTAGTTTCAAAAGGATGTTTAAAAACGACTTGCTCATTTTAGATTTCATTTCTACCCTAAGCCATAATGTAAGTTTATAAGTTCCATGTTTTAACGAGATATATGCAGGAAAATTTGTTGTTTTTGAACAAAGCCACATGGGGCTATCTGTTGTGGCCACAACGGGGGAATGAAACCTAGAGTTTAGTGTAGTAAGTCCGTAGATTCACTGCTGTCCCATCGGTGAACCAAAAGTCTAGTGACATGTCATATCCATCACAGTACAAAATAAAAAAGCTACTGTTTAGTTCTTGATAATTTTACAAACGATATTAATTGCTGCATTATTATCATTATCAACTTTCAACAAAGTATTTAAACAGTTAAAATTAATATATATTTATTACAAGTTGACTATTTGTGTAGTGTACTTCATGATTTACCAGTTGTGTAACTACGATTTTTGGGACACAAGAAAGCCAAACTATATATCACATCCTTCCTATCACATTCTGTCTTTCAGGGAAAGAAAAAAGTCTATTTGTCTTGTTCTTTACCAAGAGGGAAAACCAAACTGTACATTATGTAAATCACACAATCGTCCATTTTGTTTGAGCCATAAAAGTCGATAATTTTCCATAGGAGCTTAATAAGTTTGGATCAAAGATGTTGATCCAAGAAGTAGAAATGAAATTTAACAAATTTATAGGTTAGTCAGAAAGCCTAGTAATTTACAGTAGTTATCTTACAATCTAATCAAGTGAGTGATATGTTTTCTGAAATTCACATTTGAAAGCTATACGAATAATTGGACATACATTGATAATAAAATTATTTAATTAAATTTGAAATAGATATACCTGTAAACAATATTGTACCGTATGCACTATGACCCACCTAAATTGAGAGAGTTAATTTATTTTTCCTGTGGCTGAACCAACATATCTATCTCTGAATGTACAAGCATAGTAGGAAAAAAAATTGGATTCCGAAGCAGGCTCTTGATTGCAAACTGGTATAAAGCTAAGGTGAGTTCAAAATTTACTTTTTTTTATGTATATATATTTTTTCATTATTGTTATATAATTGTTAACAGAAACAATCAAAATGTAAAAATTAAAAACTTATTAGGTTGGATAAAAGAATTTAAATGAAAAAAATGAGTAATGCTTGAGGAACATAGACATCACTCATGACCATGAGTTGATTTTATTTCATATTTTTGAACTTTCACTACAGATGATTTTTGCTACAATTAGTGTTAAGGCAAAGAAAATAAACAAAAATATTATAATATTCATTTAGGAGGTTATGAAATATGAAAACATTAGGATTGAAAGAAGTACTTATATTCTTAGCATAAAAAATTACCCTTCACTAAACTGACACGATGATGGCTTCATAAGTTTGTAGACAAAGCTTTAGTAAAAAAATGTGACTTTTTTATGTATAATAGACTTGCTTTTTACATTTCATGAAGGTAAAGTTATAGTATGTATAATTTCACGGTGGTTACAAGGCTGTCAAAATGGCCGCACATCTAAACAGTGAGTTAATTTTAGTGTTCTAATGCTACTATGACTTAACCCATTAACTGCAGATGACGGATATTTCCGTTATTGTAGTTCTATGGCTCAGCTGCGAATGACGGAAATATCCGTCAGTTGCACATATATATAACTACGCGAATGACAAAAATTACATTTTATTGTGAATGATGGCAACTCGGTTTTATCTGTGAGTCAGAAAATGGCAACTGAGCTGCTCCTGCCGCAGTTAATGGGTTAAGAGTAAATGCAGATATCAAACACATTTACAATTTGAGGCAGGAGCTAGGTTACATTACAATTTGGCTGGACCCATGTAAACACAGCAGCTGAACTCTTTAATGTTGCAAGGTTTTCTCTTTGTCACTCAACCATCAATGAACTTGGAGAGTTAGATCTGATTGATTTACATAATTTGTCGTCTGTCAGGTGGTTAGTTCGAGATTCATACCTACACAGTTTGCAACTAAAAGAAACACTCTTTTAACCAAATTATCAAGCAGCTTAATTGTAACGCAGTCAATAATTGATCATGAACTGTTACTTGTTGCATCTTTGAAAACAAACCAGCCTGATTATTATAATAAGGAAAGTTTACCCAGACTTACATACATTTGTTTTAGAGGTGAAAACTGGCAACTTTTACCAGTTTCAAGTAATCAGATTACTTCAAATGCCAAAGAAAAAAAGATCTTTATTTTTTACCAAAGTCACAATATGTGTATATCTTAAACAGATGTAAAACAGGGTGTCTCTATGGTAATAAGGCAAAGTGTAATTGTTACATCAGTAATGTAACTCTTAATAATTTAAGTGTTCATGCTCACATTGTAAAATTTCACACTCAGAATTTGACACCCAAAGGTATTTTATCCCAAGTTCAGAAATCCTATGAAGCAACCTGAATTGGGTTTTGCTGGAATATTAACAATCAGTACAAGGACATATAATATACAACCAAAGAAGTTTTAGATAGTAAAGATGCAAGGAAAAATAACAGTAAAAAAATTAATACAAAAATAATATGGGCACCATCTTGCAAATATCTGAAAGTTGCAAGTCTAAGTAGCAAATTATGAAATAAAAATAAACTATTTTTAGTGCTACAACTGAAAATTAACTTCGATCCTTCAAAAGATAGATATAAAGAACTCCATACTTTATGTGAAAAGTTCGAGAATTCTTCTATCTTTTAAAGATGCCAACACGAGAGAAAAATGATAAGTTTTGTTCATTGAATAAGTTAAACAATAAGGGTATCCAACTGATAAAACAACACTAGAAGTAAAAGAGTTTAAACATGACATTTAATTACCTATACTCGTTTATAACACTACGTGTATACGTATACTTTTAGTTTTGATCTGCTGCCTTTGATCAGAAGTTAATATTAATTAAGACAGGATTTTTGGTCTTACCATAATTTTCCAATAATAAACCACACCTTCTAAAAGTCAATATTACAAAACAAAAACAAACTCGTGTATAAACCACAGCTGTTGTCAAGTTAATGGTAGGCTCATGTATAAACCACAGCTGTTGTCAAGTTAATGGTAGGCTCATGTATAAACCACAGCTGTTGTCAAGTTAACGGTAGGCTCATGTATAAGACCACAGCTGTTGTCAAGTTAATGGTAGGCTCATGTATAAACCACAGCTGTTGTCAAGTTAACGGTAGGCTCGTGTATAAACCACAGCTGTTGTCAAGTTAACGGTAGGCTCGTGTATAAACCACAGCTGTTGTCAAGTTAACGGTAGGCTCGTGTATAAACCACAGCTGTTGTCAAGTTAACGGTAGGTTCGTGTATAAACCACAGCCGTTGTCAAGTTAACGGTAGGCTCATGTATAAACCACAGCTGTTGTCAAGTTAACAGTAGGCTACATGAAAACATTCACATATATTCCATGTGCTATTTCATAGTAATTTTTTTTAAAGAAAAACATCATAAAATATAAAAGTAAAAAAAGAAACATTTTGTTTTTAATTTACTATTTTCCAATAATTTTTTGTGATAATGGAAGACAAAAATACTTCATTCATTTATTCAAGTATTCTAAACTCAACTTTGTTTCTATAACTTGCTCCTCCTAAATTTTACTCTCCAAAAATTCATCCAATAGAAAGTTACAGTTTTGATCTATCAAATGATGTATTATATTACATTGTTTTTTGTACTGATAACTGTCTATTTCACCTCCCGTTCTAAACTTCTTTTTCGCGGGAAACACCTCGACAAGCTTAGCTGAATTGTTAACTGCTCTTATCTTATGGTTAGAAAGCCAGAAAACAATCATGATAGTTATAGAATGTTGTTTGCCTTTTGCATTTTATTATTCTGTGTTCTTAGGTGCATTATGAAATTACATAAAAAAATATGTAATGGGTTCGTAGCGTAACAATATTGCTGGCAAAGGTTTCATGTAATTTAACCAAAAATTATTAGTAGCATAAAATTTGTAGTGCTTCTTCTGAAAATCAAATTCATGTATAAGTTGCAGTTTATAATTATAGTATAAACCTATATCATAAAGAAACAGCTTTTGAGCATCTGGACTGAAAAGAAATTTAAGAACAAAAAAAACAGAAGCCAAAAACCATATACTCTGAAAACAGTGATCAACAGGTGGTTAGCTGATGAAGCAACAATACAAAAACTCACTATTACAGTTACATTGAGCCAAACGAAATCCAAAGATAAAAATATGATATGGTATAAAGAATATACTGCCGAGACTTCAAAAGGGGACAATGCCAGATGACTTAAAACTACACTCAATTCCCACTGAGGACAAAGTTGAGGTATTCATTGATACCATTAACAAAAAGCTTTAAACAGATTGTGAAAGAATGAGGATGCAAGAGATCACATGATGTGAACAACATGCTGTCATGAATAAAAAGTCTGCTTTTTTGGTAGAAAAAAGATGAGCTTATGTTTAGTGCACGCATCAGTTGATCTAAATATTAAGGGTAAGTGACGTATCCAACAAAGTAGAAGTCGTTCAAAAACTGGGTCACGTTATGTTGACAGCAGTTTTTCAAATACAACAAGGAAAGGCTTATTTCAGAGGTAAACCTGCCTGAATCGAAGATTAAATATTTGATCTATTGTTACAATACTTCAATAAACATTATATTAGCTATTTAAAACTATCATGGAAGCATTTTTTGTTTTGTAAATTGGAATCTTTTACACAAAGATTTATGTTACTTTTGAACCTACTTAGTATTTGAAAACATAACGGAATACTTTGTTCTACAAAGAATTGAGTCACATACTACATCAGATTTAAACATAATAATCTGTATCCTTTTATAACTTTTCTATAACTTTCTAGTGGTTCATTTTTAAATCACACAATAAGTTAACACTTTCCTAAATTGAAAATATATTTCCAATAATACCTACCTCCTCTCATACTTATAGTTATTACTGGACAGCCAGGGTTTCAACTTTGCCCATCTCAACATTGGTCTGTTTTTTTTCTCACTTGCTCCAATCTTTTACACCCCTCCTAAATTGCCCTTGGCAATATATATCTCGTAACACTCTCTACCTACATCAATGCATCCTCTATCCTCGTACTGTATATAAACACCTCATTCAGATAACTTTTATTACTTTTTTGAGACTGACTCAATCCAAGTCTCTAACACCGGCTCTTAGTAATGAAGAAGGGCGGGAGGAAAATATTAACTTCAAAAGCATACCTACCTCTGCACCCATTTATTGCTAGAATCCCACATTGAGAAGGTGGTGGGACTAGTGAGAAAGAACATGTAACCTGAA
>NW_013670425.1:57203-58817 GCF_000517525.1 Limulus polyphemus | reverse complement strand
TCATCCCAAAGGCTCAAAGGATTTGAGTGAGGAGAAGGAGAGGTGAGAGTGTGGCGTCCTATTCTACAACGTTAAGCCAGATGGTAGACAGCTGAGCCCGACTGAGAGATGAGATGAAAAATAAAAAATATCCAGACTGATGACGTATTGAATTGGAGCAAGAACTGATGTCACAGTCCCAAAAGAGAAGCCTGTCTGGATTGTATCTGAAAGTAGAAGCAGTAATGGTCTAACAACTCATGAGATGTTGCCAGCAGTATGGAATGAATACAGCAGAACCCATGTTAAGCCTATGCGAGATCGAAGGAAAAATACAACTCAAATGCTGATAGTGGTGGGACTGCTGCCTCCAAAATGTCAAGGATTGCCCTCAAATGCAGCTTCCGAAGCCTCAAGAGAACCACCACAGATCTGAATATATGTCTCCATCTCAAAAAGAATAAGATCACTGACAGTCTCAACTGAGAGAGACCCCCCCAATTGTTGTGTAATGTTAGATATAAGAGGTGGGAGAGAAGGGACCCAATTAGCCTCTGTGCCGGAAACAATAATCCAGGAATTCATACCATAATTGAGCTTACCAATCGGAAGAAAAAAAAAATATTATTGTTGTTACGAAATCAACTAGATAACACGATAATGTTCAAAGTATCATCCCTGGAAGATCGTAATATTGGGAAACACATTAGTGATGCTTTCTTGAGAAAAAGTGATAAAATTATCTGAATGAGGTGCTTATATAAAGTACAAGGATAGAGGGCACTTTGACGCAGGTGGAGAGTATCATGAGACATATATCACCAAGGGCAATTGAGTGTGGTATAAAATACTGGAGCAAGCGAAAAAAAATTCAGACCAATGCTTAGATGGGCAAAGATGAAACCCTGGTGGTCAAGTAATAGCTGTAAGTGGGAGTAGAGGTATGTATGTTTAGGAATAAATATTACTAACTACCCAATGATTCACTACTAGAGTATTTATGCCCACATTTTTGCTTATACCTTTGACCTACAGTATAAGAAGTTTATTTACCTTAAAAATGTATGCTCTATTATATTGAAATGCATCATTACCGTGTCTGATAAACAATAAAACACTGTGAATAGACAAATCTGTTTAAATTTGCAGAATCATCAATGGCAGGAAAACAAGAAAACCACACTTTTAGACTGCCTTTTGGTAAGAGAACAACTGTATGGTAAAAAAAGACTGCGACATCAAGTAAAGTGCTAAGGCTAGCACCGCTTGTAATAATTAGTTAATGAAGCATAATGAAATATTAAATCAATAAAATGATAATAATAATTCTGAAATCATGATGGTTAGGATCTATGAAAAAATAAGTTATTATTCACACTACAAATAATCTCTTTACAATACCAAACATAAATAATTTACACATCATCATATAGCATGCATCTGTATAATAATTGCTGAAAGGCACCATTAAGAAATGCTATTAGTATGATGGGAATTATAAAAAAGCAAAAAAGTCAAGTATGATACATAACACTAATAAAAAAAGTTTTTTTTATAATGTAAATACACCTACAAAAGCTACTTGCAGTATCATATAGTTTATCACTACAAAAATTTTCTGATTTAGCAGCTATC
>NW_013670425.1:52614-56908 GCF_000517525.1 Limulus polyphemus | reverse complement strand
CAGCGCCATTTTTCGGGTCACTTTTATGAACATTTCTAGCATGAGTAATTTTACATCACACTACCGTTCGCGCTATTTTCGAAACTTATTCGTTCAAATCTATTTCCCTGTCAATGTTCCCATCTTCATTAAAAGGCGTAAGATGACAAAAACAAGATCTTGAAGAATTTATCAATAATGTACCTTGGTTATGGTAGGTAAGGAAATGAGAAAATTTACTCAGTCAAAAATTCATTCACTGTGAGAAAGGTTTTTCATTTGGTGAATTTCGTAGTGTATCAGTTATCAAGTTTTGGTGGTTCTTGCAGTAATTTGAGCAAGTAAGTATGAAATGTTTTTCTGAAATAACTTTTTGATAGCAATTACATTCTAATAAACCATGAATAACGTTACTATTATCTGTTATTTCTTATTTTCAGGTATTTTGAATCAACTGTGAATAAGGTTTGTTCATCACTACCTGAAAACTCTGACTTCACTATTTTGAAAAATGAAATGGTCTTTCCTTTTACTCCTGATCAACAATCAAATACCTTTCCTTGAATTATGAATAACATGAATGGATTAAAATATTTAATTAATCATTTTGGTGCAATATTGAAATTAACTTGAATTCTTCATAATCTCTGAACAGTGGGTGACCCAACGGGTTACAGGTTGTCTAGTATTGTATAAATATTGAACGACCAAATAAAAAAACACAACTTTTATGTAGAATAAAAAAGTCACAGCTATAACTCGAAAGTTTTATTGGGTGTTTACCTAGAAATTAAAATTATTAGCAATAAATAAACAGGTTGTAAAGACATAAAAAAATAGTTTTTACCTTCCTAACCGATGACCTTCTCCTGAAAACACCTCTAATTTTCTCTTCGATGCCATAAAGTCCTCCTGACGATGATCTTCCATATTTAAGTTTACCTCTCCCCTTGCTGCTTGAACTAGTTCCCTTGGTATTTCTCTGTAAAGCAAGTTCAGATAATATCTGTGTACTACTACTTACATTTGCTAATTTACAAATATTTTAACTATTTTACTACTGTTACCTCAGTTTTAGCTCTAATTATGTGTTACTAATTGTTTGAGTGGCAGGTTTAGTTAACAGTTCATAATTCAGTGATACGAGTTACAGAAAAGCAATTGGAAAACAGCTAAATCATAATTATTTTTCAGTTGTTTGTAATATAAATGTGGTTTTAATTTGATTCTAAGGTTTTTTTAAAATAAAATCATTACAATCTTAAAGCTTAACACTATTTTGGATGACTGCTTCTGTAAACTTGTTTCTTTTATTAAAGTTTGAATGTTGCACTTTTTTTACAACCTGAACAGAACTAAATTGCTATAAAATAAAGAGCAGATTTAATATTAGGACAAAATTAATAAACCATAGAGAATACAAAATGTAGTTACAACTGCCATGACTACAAGAAGTGAGTTTGCCATGGAAGAGAAATGAAGTTCACACTAAAGAAACAATCTGATAACACAAAAGAAAGAAAATAATATAAGCATTTACTGGATTACATCCTGAGTAGTTGTCCTTCTTCAGAAGTATAAACTTAATATGTTAACAAATACAATCACTATAGTAATAAGTGGTCAAACATGCATGAAATGAGTAGCAATAGGTATAGATTAGATTTATAAAAATGACCGATGAATTTATTACTCAAGGCAGGAGTTACTCATTTAACTATTTACTAAATATTTAGGACCAGAAGTTGGTCCCACACGAGTCAGTAGTTAAAGATAACTTGCATAATTTGGAAGAAATTACATTAAAATGAATCAGCTTGACAGTTTTCATTATCAATTATACAATATATCTTTCACCCATCACAAACAGCTTTATGTATCCACTACATAAAACAGCATATTTTTGTGCTATTTTCCACTTCTCCCACTCACATTCACCTTAAAAACAAAACCTTATTCTTGTTTTAACAATTAATGACAGTTTCCAATTTTTAAAAGTACATTTCATTAATACTAGCGATTATAATGTTTAAGATACTTTTTGGATATTATTTGTACTATTTATTATTATTAATCTAACACTTATAAAATATTATTTTGCATATGAACTTATTATAAAGATTTAGAATTACCAGTAATTTTTTATGTTTGCTGAACTTTTTGAGACATTGCCAAGATTATGACCAAAATTACTGTTAATAGCAAGGACACCCAAATAATGATTTAATAACTTCTAATCAATAAATTTTGTTTTTTGGGTATTGATTTATGGCCTACCTTGTTTATTTTTGATCATAAGTTATTAATAATTATTGCATTTTTGCAGGTAGCTTTAAAATATAGATCAAGAAATTTACAATTAAAATTTTAATTGTATGTAATACATGTATATAATGTAACAGACTATTACTACTTGTACGTGGTTTTTAAAAAAATTAATATGATACCTTTATAAAACAACTCATCTTTAATTCTGGTCTCTATCCTTTACTGAGTTACATGTTTCAATATATCTAAGATGTTATTCAATAAAAAATTGCTCATCGTGATTACTTATAAAAACATTTGAAAATACATTGTAGGTACTAGTGTACTTGTTAACTCATATGGAAGCAAGACTTATGACTTAAAATACTTGTCATGAAACTTCTGTATTCCGTATTACATGAAATTTGAGAAAAATGTCTTCTTAAATTTTATTTTACGGACATTCTTTATTCGGCATTAATTTTCAATCAAGGAAATTTTAATCCGACTTTAAAACAGTAATCCTTATTAGGTAGGTTGCAGAGCTCTACAATCAAAATTGCATTATCCTAAAAAATTCTTACGTAAATAAAACTTGGATAATCACAAAGTAAGAAAAACAAAACTAGCCCACCAGAAATCGAGTGTGATTTTGACTTGATGTAGTAATAGCATTACAACAAAATATGGTTAATGGAGCTGATCAGCAAAATGTTGAGAATATTAGTATTTTTTCTGGTGATTAATCATATTAATTATAATTTTTACATTTTTTTGTTATTCTTTGGGGCACGTTATGAACAGTCACTCTCTTCCCCTTGGTATGCTCAGTGTAGGTATGAACATCATGAATTACATTTACCAAGAACATCTCGGGCTTCTCAGTCTCTGTGATGGCATGCTTCATCACTCACTGGATGTTGTCTTGGAGCACCTTGCATTGATGTTTTGCTACCTCCTTAATGAGACCCATTCCATCAAATCTTTTGTCAAACATATCTAAGATTTTATCTTTTTCTCTCGCTGTTGTACGAAACAAATGACCAAATGCATATGGGCTTGGTCCATCAGGCCTTAACAGAAAATGAATCTGATTATAATTTCAAATTTACTATATGTATCTACACAAAATGTGGCGAGCTTGTAATAAAATGTACAAGTCTGTTGTATATAAAAAACACATGATTTACAAAGATATATGCACCCAAGATATGTTTGTGACTTGGTAACATCAATCTGGCTCCGACATGTCAGGGTGGATGGTGATCTTTATGTGAATTTGCATAACTTCTAGACTTCTGAAATGCAGTTTTTTCCAGCATTCCTGTATACTGTATCTGATGAACGTATAGATAATGTATCTAACCATTCTCTGTTATGAAGTAACTCGGCAATATGGGGTAAAATGAACAGTTGATAACTCTGAGATCAAAAACATAATACCATGTTGAATGGCACTCCGTAAAAAGCAATAGCTTGCACACTTTAACCCCCACTGAAGCACATAGAGTTAACCCTTTCACAACAGAAGCCTCTTTAAACACCTTTCTGCACAAGTCACTGAGTTACATTTAATATTTAATTAAACACCTTTACTATCAATGTATGTGAATGAAATTAATATTATACTGTATATCATGATTCAGTTTTATTTTATCCAAATTTTACTTCCTTTATTTCAAAACAAACCTGAAAAAAAAAACTACTTAAAACTTCATATGTATTGTCATGTGACCAATAAGCTATGAAAACTCTCTACTTTGGCTCTCTGTATCTTCAATAATACAATGGTAGTTGAGTAGAGGTATGCCTTAAAAAGGCATACAGCTGCCACATCCACCTTCAACAGATTTCGATGTTACATACATGTTTATATAACAATTAGAATGAGCTCATTTTACAGTATAAACTAACAACAGTTATTTAGAAATTGGTGACAATTCTTTGTCACAGAGTATACGAAGTTAACTAAAGTATTGCCGGCTGCTTGATTGACTATAGCTCTTATGATTGTTTCTTACATAAATATTTTATAGTTAGAGATACAGTTTAAATTGTATTTATGTCT
>NW_013670425.1:25239-51755 GCF_000517525.1 Limulus polyphemus | reverse complement strand
ATACTCGAATCCCTTATAGTGATGGAACATGACGAGATACACATTCGGCATGTAATGCTGTTTGAATACAAGAAGGGAAACAATGCCTCTATAGCAACAAAGAATATCAAAGAAGTTTATGGAAATGTTTTGAACGTTTGTAAGTATCAACGATGGTTCAGCAAATTTTGTTCAGGTGATTTTAGCCTTAAAAACTGTGATGGTAGGGGCTGACATGTTGGAATTGATATTAATGCCCTAAAGACACTTGTTGAGTCTAACTCAAGGCAACACACTCATAAAATGGCCCTGAAATTGCATGTTTCTCATG
This sequence comes from Limulus polyphemus, assembly GCF_000517525.1. Classification (NCBI taxonomy): domain Eukaryota; kingdom Metazoa; phylum Arthropoda; class Merostomata; order Xiphosura; family Limulidae; genus Limulus; species Limulus polyphemus. Next base: position 51,445 of record NW_013670425.1, on the reverse strand, counting down.
AAACAATACATAAATATCTAAGGAATATAGGAAAACTCCATAAAAAGGGTGTTTGGGTGCCTCACGAACTCTCCGATGATCATCGTTTCCAACGTGTGAACGTTGCTTCTTCTCTTCTAGCGCATGAACCATTTTTGGACAGAATTGTCACCAATGATGAAAAATGGATTCTATATGCGAATATTAAATACCAAAAACAATGGCTCATTCCTAGACAAAAACCACTTCTGACCCCAAAACCTGGACTCCATCCGCAGAAAGTAGTATAATAAATGTTTGATTTAATATGAACCATTTTACCAGTTTTTAAGAGGAGACGTTAAGAAATCTCAGAGTTCCTGCATGTATCGTTCTACAAGTGAAATTCTCATCTTGATTTCCACAAACTGTACGAGCCCACCGTGAAAGTGTCAAGGAAGAGTTACATCAATGCTTTTTACATCATTAGTATAATAATGATTAACTTAATATGAATCTATAAATTACTAGTCTAGTGGTAACCTTACTTGATAAAATATTTGGGCATCAGACAGCATGAAATATAGGTTGAGCAACACAAACATCCCTTTCAAAAGATTAAGCAAAAAAAGCCTCTTTATTAATAATATTTTCAGATAATAGGACAAGCATTTTGAATTTTTTTGTAACAGATTCAAGCCCGATATATCAGAAACTGCTACAACAAAAGTTGAGCTGTTAAAAAAAATTATATCTGAGACTGCCGGAACATTACGACAATACAAATCAAATAAGGTTAATTAAAGATCAACCAGATATTCTTATACACAGCAGTAATAACATGCTTACAAGAACAGAAACTTTATATAATATACTGTACGTATTAATATCAAAAATTGTGAAACTATCAGATTTATTTTGAAAGTTGTTCTAATGGTAAAAGTACATGGAAATTTTTTTCAGTAATTACAGAATATGTGCGTGATTGTGTAAGTGTTTTTGACTGTCTAATGGAAAGGTCCTTGTTACCATGGGAACACTGAAAAATATGCAAGAACACGTGTATCCTGGATCTATTTTTAAAACAAAGAAAAATCATTACAACATACACTGTAGATATACATATATATGTGTGTGGGTGTGTCTTGGTACAAATTTAAACCATTACCAACATATACTTCTAAACATAAATCACAATAAAGTAATCTGTACACATATACAGATAAAACAATCCTTCTGTATATTAATCAACTAAACGTTTCTGAAAACAGGAAGGATATAATATTCCCTACAGATTAATCACTTACAAATGACTTAACACGACTGACAACTCCTTTCAATTATTCATACAAGTGAAAAAGAAAAACACATGACTAACCCTCTACGAACAGATTCAAAAAATTCCTTATTTGCAGGGTCTGTATACTCCCGCAGGGGTCCATCATCCACACTGAAACCATTTTTCCACAGTCTAAGACACACATCTACTGGGGGTCGGGGTTTATGGAGCACTCCACTATGGACAACTTCTGTATCATCATTAGTGGCTCCAAGTTTGTATCCTGTTCCTTTAAAGACTGGTACTTTGTTGTTTTCATGAGATGAGCTACCTGGTTCTACCACTTCAGCACCATGTCTGAAATATTGTAATTTTTTAATACCGCATTTGATTGGTACCACAACTCAACTTTTAGTTATGAGCTTATTAGATATCATAAAATATTTTATTACTCAATTTCCTAGGGTATATATAATCCCCTTAGAGATTAAACTAATCGAATATCAATTTCCTAGGGTATATGTAATCCCCTTAGAGATTAAACTAATCGAATATCAATTTCCTAGGGTATATGTAATCCCCTTAGAGATTAAACTAATCGAATATCAATTTCCTAGGGTATATGTAATCCCCTTAGAGATTAAACTAATCGAATATCAATTTCCTAGGGTATATGTAATCCCCTTAGAGATTAAACTAATCGAATATCAATTTCCTAGAGTATATGTAATCCCCTTAGAGATTAAACTAATCGAATATCAATTTCCTAGAGTATATGTAATCCCCTTAGAGATTAAACTAATCAAATATCAATTTCCTAGGGTATATGTAATCCCCTTAGAGATTAAACTAATCGAATATCAATTTCCTAGGGTATATGTAATCCCCTTAGAGATTAAACTAATCGAATATCAATTTCCTAGGGCATATGTAATCCCCTTAGAGATTAAACTATTCTAATATCAATTTCCTAGGGTTTATATAATCCCCTTAGAGATTAAACTAATTGAATAATTTTTTTACCTTCATGTTACCAGTTTGCTCTTATTTACTCTTTTTGTCTAAGTTAGATAGTTAATCATTAATGATGCATAGAGTATTACATGGGCTTTTTAACACTTTCACTATGGGCACCTTTTTCTGTGCCCACAAGGTTTTAGTGAGTTACATTTAAAAATTTAATTAAACTACTTTCTTATCTTGGTATACAAAAAAAATTGGTACAAATATATAACTAATAATCCCAAGTTTAATATTACCTAAGTCTTAAGTTCATAATTTTATAAAGCAATATTAAAAAATTCTCAAATTCCCCAAGTACAAGAATTGTAGCATTTTCTCTCTACGTATTTCCCGTTCCCTAACTTATTTACCATCCCTCCAAGAAATACGAAATTTAATGTAAATTGCTCATTATAATGTTGTCAGCACTAAGACAAAGCATAATTTTTGTAGCTGTCAATGTTATTTGGTTACAGAGTCATAAAACAGAATATCAGAATTCTTGCCTCATCTTCTCATTCAAAAATTGCCAACAGATTTCTCTGATGTTTAATTCTATATTATTTATAACCAATAAAAAGCCAGGGTTTTAATCAATGAAATGACATATTATCTTACATTGTTTTCTATACACAGAATTTTGCTTCCAGTTCAAAATTTATTCCCAAGGGAAACACATGATCAGCTTAGCTGAATTTTTAACGGCTCCTGTCGCATGGTCAAAAAGCACTTGTTCTTGTTTTCCATGTGTATTCTTTACTTAGTGTTAAAAAAGTAGCTAAAATGTAAAAATTAAAAACTTTCACGAGATATGCTCACAAGCAACTCATGAGTAGCCTGCAAATTATGTAATTCGATAGGGTAACATGAGCTACATATTCACCAAGTGATTTACAACTTATATGGCACAAATATTAGTTACACATAGTTCAAAGGGCAATATCACAAAACTTGAATAATATACTATTATTAGTTTAAAAGCTATTTAGGATAAACGAATGTAGTTTCATGTTACAATATAAAGTCATTCTAGAAAGAAAAAAACAGTAACTTAGACTTACTTTGAATTTTGTTTTTTGGTGGTTACAAAGTTGGTCAAATTTACCAACCTCATACAGTTAGGGAAAACAGATAAAACATAATATTTTACAGAAAAAAAAAATTTTAATTTATTTGAGGTTTTAGAGATTATGTAAATGAAATTTGAGATTTTTTTTCAGATGAATAAAATTATTTTTAATCTAATTATGAAAACCACTTTGCACTCAGAGCAGTCAACAGTTTTACTCCACATATTCCTAAAAATTCTGATTTTCTTGTCTACAAATGACCTTTAATGATTATTGAAACTTGCAAAATTTTGTGAAGATACACGAAACTTATTAGAAGTTATAGTATGGAACCTATAAAGATCAATTAGGGGGTCACAAACTCGGTCGATTCAACTGAGCCCATAGCAAGAGAATAAACAGGTAAGTTTACAAAGATGTCAGTCCATACACTTTAGCCAGGCAAATTTTTGGTATGGTTCCATTCACATAGTCCCCATTCTTTATCAGGTATTTATCAGAGCTTTGTAACTAGTAGAATGTGCTAATAGATTAAGTACTACTGAGCTCATTAATTAACTGCATTCAACTGCTTCAAAAAAAATATCATGCTCAAAGTTAGATTTCCATACCTACAGTTACCTATAAGCATTGATTAAAAACCCAAAAATTTGTCATGCTCAAAGTTAGATTTCCATACCTACAGCATTGATTAGGGTCAGGTTAAATTTAAACGAGAATAACTACTGTTTGGAATTATTAGTTTTCAGTTATTCTTACTATACAATAATTGAAATCATAATTAAATATAAATTGGTGTTTCTGAATATTGATTGTTCAAACTACCAGTTATCAAAACTACTGTTAAATCCATTGTAGTAGCCCTCCCATGAACCCTTTCTAACAATTCAATGTCCTTCTTGAGGTAAGGAGCCCAAGACCGAAACAATACTCTAGATATGGCCTAACCAGTGACCTACAGCATTACATGAAAATAATAGAATGATTACAGCTGAAACAAGTAATAAATTTTTTCAACTCCTGACAGCTGCCACATCCACCTCCAACAGATTTTGAGGTTACATACATGTTTATATAACAATTAGAAAGAGCTTATTTTACAGTATCAAATAACAACAGTTATTTAGAAATTGGTGACAATTCTTTGTCACAGAGTATATGAAGTTGACTAAAGTATTGCCGGCTACTTGATCGACTATAGTACTTATGGTTGTTTCTTACATAAATATGTTATAGTTAGAGATACTGTTTAAATTGTATTTAGGTCTTACTATTATATTTTAGTTAATTATGAATTAGTTATATTTTAAAATGCATAATTAAAAGGTTCAAACATTTTTTAAGTATACATTTTACTTTGCATATGTTCTCAAGGTTAACAATATTACGTGTATAACAAACATTTTGCCAGAGGGTTGTGCAAATCTTACAAAGAAACTATAATATGCCTCGAGGGCACCTTTGATTTGTGTTGAGATAATAATAAGTTGTAGAAGACAAGAAAGGAAAAATAAAACATTAAAAATTAACTCTATGTGAAAAGGAAAAGTTGATTGTTTGTTGGTTGTTTTGAATTTCGCACAAAGCTACACGAGGGCTATCTGCACTAGCCGTCCCTAATTTAGCAGTGTAAGACTAGAGGGAAGGCAGCTAGTCATCACCACCCACCGCCAACTCTTGGGCTACTCTTTTACCAACAAATAGTGGGATTAACCGTCTTATTATAATGCTCCCACAGCTGAAAGGGCAAGCATGTTTGGTGTGATGGGGATTCAAACCTGCAACCCGCAGATTGTGAGTCGAGCGCCCTAACCACCTGGCCATGCTGGACGAAAATGAAAAGACCTGAAATTACAAATTTACCCAAGAAAAATATTTAAAGACATTCTACAAAAAAATTAAATGTATATTTCTTTTCTATTTCCTAATTGTAATTATTTCATTGCAATTGTATGTTGATGATAATAGCTAGTTAGAAATATGGTAGAGAAAGTGAATATAAAAATATATTATAAAAATATTTGATATCGTTTTAGGAGGTTCTAGAGATTATTTAAATGAAATATGAAAGTATAAGACGAAGCAAAGTATTTTTATACTTGAAATAAAAATCAGTTTGCACTCAATTTGTTAATAGTTTGAATGCGAGTAACTACAATAGAAAAATAAAATATTTTTAGTAAAAACACTTAATTTTTTAAAACCGTCATTATTTGTGTACAAGATACTTATGATCTTTAATGAAACATTAAGAAATCTCAGAGTTACAGCATGTACTGTTGTACAAGTGAAATTCATGACTTGATTTCCACTCATCTGAGGGTCAAGAACTTGAGAAGTAAGAATAGTAGCTAAAGGTGATCCTGCTAAAAGGTCACCTACATTACAAGCACAACAAGTGTTAAGGTTGTCAACAATGTGTTGATTTTTAAAAGCATCTGTAATGATCTGAATTTGAGAAGTTAGAAAATACAAAGATTCTAGAACTGATTCATCCAAAATAATACTAGAAATATCAGGTGTAAGAGAAATTGATTCAAGGTTTCAAACAGAACATACATGGAAAAACAATTACAAAAAATTGGAACATATTTTTTAAGATTAGGGCTAGTTGACAAATCCTGTTCTATAGACAATGAAGGCAAACAGGCCTCATTTAAAAAAAAAATCAGTATTATTGATCATCACAATAAATGAGAAGATTTTCAACAATTACCCATCATGCACACAACAGATACTTCAGAATTAATAACGGCTGAAAATGAGACATCACTGCATGCTGAAGGCAGACTGCAAAAGTAAAGCCTTCAAAATTGAAGAATGTCCAATACTAGTAAAGGCATTTGTGGCTGCATTAATTCTGTCTTTAGAACTCATTAGTGAGCAAAGTTAGAAGCAAGACTGTGAACAATAAAATCTGAATTATAGTGGGAAAGGAGAGCTTGCATACATTCTCATGAAGCGTGCCCTGCATTGTGTCAAGAACATTCAAAACATAAAATCATAAGATTGTTCACAGCATGAGAGCAAATTCAATAAAGTATTTGAATATGTTGAAAGTAACTGTACAGGAGTTGAACTAACAATTAAGAATTAATACATACTGTTTTTAACAACTATTTGGCAGTTTTCCAGAAAGAATATTTTCAAAAGCCCCTAATGACACTTTTACTGTAAATCAACAACCCCAATAAATTTATTTTTAAAAAATATGCTCAAATGGAAATGAATTAATGTTATTCACTAAGTCAAAAATTATCTTCAAATACTTACTCTTTTGCAGCCTTAAATATTTCAGATACAAAGTCATTTCCTGATTTTCTTTTCCCCGGTCCCAGGATTTGTTGTCCACTGCAAAAAGAATATATACTGTGAAGGAAGTAATTATAAGTTGAAAGATAAAAACATATTACAGACCATAAAAGGTGTAAGCAATTAACTTTGTGAAGGAAGTAATATACTGTGAAGGAAGTAATTATAAGTTGAAAGATAAAACATATTACAGACCATAAAAGGTGTAAGCAATTAACTTTGTGAAGGAAGTAATTATAAGTTGAAAGATAAAACATATTACAGACCATAAAAGGTGTAAGCAATTAACTTTATGAAGGAAGTGATTATAAGTTGAAAGATAAAACATATTACAAACCATAAAAGGTGTAAGCAATTAACTTTGTGAAGGAAGTGATTATAAGTTGAAAGATAAAACATATTACAGACCATAAAAGGTGTAAGCAATTAACTTTGTTATCTGGCAACAAACAACAGTGTTCTTAGTCCAGTATATAAAAAAAATGTATCTGTAGTACCGAGTAACACACAGACAAAACATTATAGAGATTTGTTTTTATTGTCAAGAAAAATGATGTCCATTTAAATTGATAAATAGTTCATTGACCCATTTTAATTAAGGATAAAATTATATAAAGATGGTTCAAACTACTTTCGTTAATGCTTCATAGGAACTTTCATAAGACACCGGAAAACCATATGAAGGGGGAGATTCTAAACACACACACACACACACACATATACTGGGCTGATTTTATCAACATGAATAAAGCAACAGTTGATCATAAGTCAAAACAACAAATACTGTGGCCAGTGACTTTTACATTTGAATGGTTATGTTATCTTATTGAGTACATGGTAATACTTATTGAGTACATGGTAATACTTATTGAGTACATGGTAATACTTATTGAATACATGGTAATACTTATTGAGTACATGGTAATACTTATTGAGTACATGGTAATACTTATTGAGTACATGGTAATACTTATTGAGTACATGGTAATACTTATTGAGTACATGGTAATACTTATTGAGTACATGGTAATACTTATTGAGTACATGGTAATACTTATTGAATACATGGTAATACTTATTGAGTACATGGTAATACTTATTGAGTACATGATTGAGTACATGGTAATACTTATTGAGTACATGATTGAGTACATGGTAATACTTATTGAGTACATGGTAATACTTACTTTTCTTTAATAATTTATTATAAACTTTTAATATTTATATGATAAAAAAAAATCAAAATTCTAATAAAACCGACTTTTAAAAGATACAAAAAATGAAGCTATAATAACTACTAACTACAAGCAAGTATGTCAGGGTAAGTGCTATACTATACAATTCATACATAACTGGTTTACGGGGAACAGATCATCATACACAATGTTAGAAATTCAGCCTAATAAATTATTAGGCCTTGTGTCACCTCAGCTTCATAACTTATTAGGCCTTGTGTCACCTCAAATACAATGTATTTGTATTTTTTGTAAATTCTTAGTAAATTACATTTATAAGTATAACTCTGAAGTTGCCAAATTTGTTTTATCACTTCCATGAGAGGCATCACAACAAGCTTAACTGGGGGAAAAAAACAACAACAAAATTGATGTTGATTTGTTTTTAGTTTGGCATGTTTATATGATAAAAATGGCCTAAACTATAACTACAGTTGTACATAAATGTTTGATAAAGTAGTGATGAAAAAAAATGAAATCAGATGAGGGGAAAATATGGCTATTTAAAACAAACCATGTTGGCATAAAAAGTTTAAAACACCAAGTTATGTCATTATCTACTACTATTATTTATAAAAAAATTGGCCAAAAAGTGAGTTTGTAAAAAATAAAGAAAACCTGACAGAACTAATTTTCATTTAATCTTAACAGCTACTGTTTGTTTCCTGTAAGCCATCATCTGTAAACAGCCAACAATCAGTTGACAGTTACAACATTAAACCCAGTAATAGTTAGCTTCACTAGTATTCGTTGTTTAAATGACGTACTTTACACCACACATGAACTAGCTAAACAATGATCAGTACTATGTCTCTTTTAAGTTCTAGAGAAGGTTTATGAACAATTTGGAGCACTTTAAACACTGATTCACTGCTAATCTTAAACATAAAATCCCACCTAACTGTCGTATGCATTCTCATCGGAAAATTCCATTATACCCCATATCTTTAGAAAACTTTGAAATCCTAACTTATGGTCTGTAATGATTAATAACTTGTAATTGCCAAAAAAAATCAAACTAAATCTAAGTTAACCTTTTTTTCTTTTAGAATGACTTTAAATTGTAACATGAAGCTATATTTCTTTATCTTAAACAGCTTTTAAACTCATCTGTTTATACTTTTGTTTTATTGCCATTTGAACCTTGTCTATTTAATATTCATGACACATAAGTTGTAAATAACTTGGCAAATGTGTAGTTCATGTTACCCTATCAAATTTCATAACTCACATGCTACTTACGAGAGATGCTCGTGAGCATTTCTCATGAATATTCTATATTATCCCTAGTCTAACCTACAAAGTTTTTAATTTTTACATTTTAGTCACTTTTATAACAATAAGTTTGTTTGTTTGTAATTAAGCACAAAGCTACACAATGGGCTATCTGTGCTCTGCCCACCACAGGTATCGAAACCCGGATTCTAGCGTTGTAAGTCCGCGGACATACCGCTGTGCCACTGGAGGACATATAACAATAAGTAAAGAATACACACGGAAAACAAGAACTAAATTACTTACCTGGTTAATCTTTTTGTTTGCTGTCGACTGTTGATGACACTTAACCATACCTTTTTCTTCTAATGGTACTAGTGCACTAAATAATTTTTATTCAATTAAATAATGCACCAAAGAATACAGAATAATATACAAGAAGCAGACAATGTCCCATAACTATCCCAGTTTTTCTGTCTTTCTAATTGTGAGAGAGGAGCTGTGTTTCCCTGGGAATAAAGTTCAAACTTAAACAAAATAGACAATTCTCTGTATAGAAAACAGTGTAGTATAAAATGTCATTTTATAGATTAAAACCTTGGCTTTCTATTGGTTATAAGTACATAATTAAACATCAGAGAAAACTATTTGCAATTTGTGAAAGAGATGTGATGGGTGGGTGTGGCAAGAAGGGTCTTATTTTCTAGTTTATTGCTCTGTAGCCAAATAAAATTGAAGGCTAAAAAGTTATATTTTGCCTGAGTAATAGCAATATTATGGTGAGTAATTCTTGTTAAATTTCATACTTTCTTGTAGCATTGGTAAATAAATTAGAGAAGAGGGATTACCTAGAGACAAATGTCACATTCTCATACCAGGAGAATTTTTTCAATACTACCTCATAAAATTAATTACTTAAAACCTATATAGTGTTAAAATTTGGATTATTAGCTACACTTTCATGCCGAGTATATTCGCATACCATGATAATAATGTACTTTGATTAAATTTTTAACGTAACTCAGTAAAAGCTTGTGATGTGCAAAAAAAAGAAAGAGTTAATTAGATTGAAAGGTGGTTGGGGAAAGAATACAAAAAGTAATCAGTGGACGTCTGTCACTAGTGGTATGCTCAGTGCTTAAGTCTGTTTTTTCTTAACTATACTATTACGTTAACAAAGGCATAATCAATAATATTTATAGACGATATTACAATCTTGGGTTTTTCTAGCTGTACTATGGATTTTAAGGTTATACAAAATGACTTGGATCAATTGTTGAGTTTGAATACTTGATAAATGCCCTTTACCTATTATTATGAATCTACTCCAGCATAGGATAGTAAAATCATCTTACGATCCAGCACAAAAAGTTCCCGAAAATCAAAAACGTTTTCCACAATTATATTTTGACTGATCATCATTAGCAAATATCTGCATACAAACAAATCAGTTTTTTGTTGAAAAATAATCCTGTATAATGAGTACTTCATATCCAAGACCAAAAATTTTGGAAAACAAGTGTGTATTGGAAAAGGTTTAGAGAAGGGACACTAGGATGAAAGGTTAATATCTCTGAAGTGATCTTATTGAGGTTTACAAAACTACCTGGGAGAGATCAACAGGATCAGATAACATTAGTTTAAAATTTGGAAAAGGCCCCCCGTTTTATTTTGTGTGATAAGCTTGTGGTATGAGTTGCCACCAGCAGCAGTGGAGGCTGAAAGTTTACAAGATTTTATGAGAGAAATTGATGATTCCCTGAAATATAAACGGTGGTTTTAATTTCTACTTCTCTTTTCTTAGGAGTGGGTGTAAACTTGAAGGATCATATGTCATAATTAAATATAATGAATTAGATAATTATCATCAGATAAAATAACACGCAGACTAACCAAGATTATGTTAAAATATATCAATATAAATATAATGAATTAGATAATTATCATCAGATAAAATAACACGCAGACTAACCAAGATTATGTTAAAATGTATCAATAATTATTTATGCAGCATGGTTTTTGTGCATGTGCAAGTTCTGGAATTTTCCTAGATTTTTATTACAAGTTTTATAATAATTATTTTCTGTTCCCAGACTATATAGGAGGCTTTTAAAAATTTCTTAACTTTTCCAGGTTCTTACAAATTTTTGGCCAACCTATGTATAATATTTCACCATATAAAATAGTAACAATTATATGGTATAAACGTTATTATACAAGTTGAACAGAACAGTAAGTCTCAGATGTAAAGACAAAAAAAAAGCTTCATTCACTCACCTTCTCTCTGACCCACCAGCATAAAAAGCTTGTCCTTCATCATCATTCTCTGTCTTCATCAGACTGGACAGAGTTACAAATCTAAAAAATAAAAACGGTGCTGTTAAGCCTAACACTAAATACTGGGTATGGTACATCGCATACAATTTATATTCAGGAAGAGAAATTTCATAACTCAAGTAATAATATTTTGTACGTCATATCTATATTACTAAAATTTGCAGTGTAAGCCATTTAAGTTCAACATATTTATTTTTCAAAAACATCTATTTAGCTTATATTGTTTTTTCCATTAGTAAAATGAGATACTCAATAAATACTGTAATTGTCTTTTTTAATTATATAAGCTACTTTTAAAGGAAAACTATTTACTACAAGTTAGTGAAAGAAATTTAATATTTTGTACCCTTATAAAGTAACTTCATGAAATCTAATTAAGTCTGTAGTTTTTAACTGGACGTGGTATGAGATTTGTTGTCCAATATGCGCAAATGTGCTTTATCCGGCAACAATTAAACTATTTAAATGGCTTTTGGCTGATCAATTCCAGCATAGAGACGATCCAAATTAGCAGACCTGAAACCGGCCATTTCATGGGGAGGAAGGGTGGGGGTAGTTAAGTATTATTGGAAATACATGTTTGGTACAGGAAAATATTAACTTCCAAAACACACAGTTCACACTTTAGCTAGAATCCCAAGGTGGAGGGGCCAGTGAGGACAAGATCCACACGGAAAGCATCTATGTCGAAAAGGGGTGTGCAAAAATGAGATATAGTAATAGTAAACTAGTGGGGTCTGAAACAGATATGCTCTTTGCCTGGACAGTAAATAACGACAGACCGACCACAGAAGCAAAATTGTTAGAAGAACATGAATTCATCCAGGCCCAAAACAGGAAGACAAAGTTCCACACCTCCTCACTGGAATTATAGGGCAGTGAACCCAAAACTAGATCCAAGGAATAGTGGCTGAGTCAGAACTATAAGGGTATAATTAGAATCTAACAGGAAAGTTACAGAATGTTACATTTCGAGCTATCAGAATTATGAAGAGAAGGAAAGCAACACAAAAGTGGACTAACCCTCACCCCAACCTGAAGAAGCACAAAATGCAACAAACTGAACTCAGAATTATAGGACCTGTCACATCTCACTCAACCTGAAGAAACAGAGATTACCTGGCCTGGGATAATGAACAGCAATCCAAACTCTCCAACCTGAGAGGCAAGGCAAGATATTCTGACCCCTGGAATTATGAGGAGGATGTGGAACAAACTAAGTTCAACCTAAGACACAGGAATTGACACTCTGTGTGCAGAAGTACAAGGAGCCAAGGACCCTCTTTCACGATCATCAAATTGAAGATAATGACCCAAAAGAACCATGGAAAACACAACTAGATAGTGAAGAGTCATCTCTGAACCAGAACTAAGAGGAGACTCCTGTGTAGGCTGGTTCTGCTCCTGTCATATATCTGGGAAGACCATCCAGGGTTATTGGTAGGAGGGAATCCAGCTTCACTCTCTTCACCTTGAGTGGAATAATGAGGAGAAATGGGGAGTCCCAAGGAACACTGCTCCAGAGACAATGCAATAGGTGTACTACATTCCCTATACTGAAAAGCAAACAGACCCCAATTTATTCAATCTAGGGGTCAGCAGGAATGAGCAAAATCCCCTTAAGCTTTGCTCATGATAGTCCACAGGTGGTGGTCCAGTGGTGTATTGTTCATAGTTTTATAAATGTTTACCACCCTGAAAGCACAGAAGGTGGTCTTATGGAACAGAGCTCTCTACAGAGCTCATTGCTACTAAGAAAACTTTTTAACAGTCGACTGGTAGCTAGTGTAGATTTGGAAATAAGCATACTTGACTGGGCAACACCCACCACAGTGGGATCCAAATGAAAATGACAAGAGGGTCCCTGAAAAACAATAGAAATAAACACAAAATAAATGAAGTCACTCACCTCTCTGACAAACTAGCCAAGGCATGGAGAATAGCCACGGGGGGGTAGACAAAAACCTTCTGAGAAGGCAACCACCATATCATTTAGATAATGAAATATAAATGTTTTAGGCATGGTCCATATACCAGCCTATACATTCTCCTCCAGCAGGTAATGCAATCGAGCTCCTAGGGACATCGAGATATGGCAAGTTTGATGAGATGAGACCCAAAGAATTCTTTGTTCCTCTAATGAAAGTCCAAAGTAAGCAATGCACACCAATTGACAAAACCAACCTGTCAAAGTGACAGGAGACACACCCAAACAGAGTAGTAGCACTAGGAGACTCCAGATCAGACATAAATGAAAGAATTCATACTCAAAATGTCTCAGAATTTGTTTTTTGGGAAAATAGACAATAAACACAAAACCCAATAAGACGGGTAAGAAATAAATCATTTAGAGTGTAGGTATAATTAAAGTTGTAAAACATGTAAGAGAAACCAGCAGCAAGCATGTAAAACTGTCGTCCTAACTGTTGAGAAAAGTGAATAGGAAGTCATAATGGAGAGCTTATATACGGATCTAGTATAGGAGACGGGTGGAGAAAAAATCACAAGATTTAACTTGCTATGGGCAATATAGTGGGGTATAAAAGGCTGGAGAAAGTGAGGCAAGATTCATACCAATGCTTAGATGGGCAAAGAAGAGAAACTTTCATCAGGATGAAGCTAAAGTGTAAGAGGTAAGTGTATTTCGGAATTTAGAATTATTAAATGGACAATCGTCACACTGTTAGATGATCACAATTCACAATACATACTGAATGAAATCTGTAATCAACATTATGGGCAGGTGCCATAAGCAGAAATATGAGAACACTGCTGTATAGTTTTATATACACAGTAGATATTATCCAGAAAGTATTTCCAACTACACTGACATTATTGAAGATTTCTTCACAAATTTTAAGTATCTAATTTAAGACAAGTAAGGAACATTTGTTTTTGTAACAGTTTAAAGAACCATTAAAAGAAATCAAAGTATATATATATTTCCTTGATCTCCATTAAAAAATATTCTTAGTAGGTTAGTATGGGCTTCAAATATACCATAATTTTACTGATCTAAACACACATTCTACAACTTTCTTTCCGCACCTAGATGAAGAGGATCCACTTGCTGCAGACGTTGGTTGGGATGACATTTCTTTGTTTAACTCATCTGGTTCTTCCACAACCGTGTTTCCAGTGCCATCAGTTTCTTTATTTAAATAATCTGGTTCTACCACAACTGGGTCTCCTAGGTCATCAGTTTCTTCATAGAAACTTGAAAGGGCAAACTAAATAATAATAATAATAATAATAAAAAATGCTTAAAATGAATGCAGGTAAGAGTCAAAATTATGAATATTGATACAACTATTATTTCAAATGAAAGAGATAAGCATATTAAAAGAAACTACATGACAACAAGTTAAAGTATAACACAATAAAACATTTTCTAATTATATCAAGTGTTAAATATATTCAATGCTTAATTCATCGAGAAAGAGGAGGTGGGGTTCAAGCAATAATGATAATACAATTATTCTAAAGAACAGGACATTAAAAATTCTTTAAGAGTACTTAGTATTAACAGCCAAGCAATTAGTGGAATTTGCTAACCAATTAATCATTGGGCTCATTAATCAATTACATTCAACTAATTGATTATTCTCACGAGATTAATATTCCTATGTTCAGTTACCTTTGGTTTTTCTAAACTGTTGTTTGAAATAACCTATATTTAATGTTGTAGACAACTTCTAGAGCTGGCAATTGTAAATTTTTTGTGAAAAGTGACATCCCAAATGTAGGTGTACAGGAACTGAAGGAAGCATAGAAGAAAGACCCTTCACTCTGCAACAATGCCCAGGACAAATTTGAGCACAAGACCAAGTGAAAGGGACTTACAGAATAGAGGACCAGAAGGGAGTGCTGTACCAAATCTATCAAGGCAGTTCTGCTGGGTTAGTTAAACAGATCATAGTAGTAACAGAATACTGGACTGATGTGATGAAGTTGGCTCACACATCAACTGTGAGAGGACACTCAGGAGCAAAGAAGATGGCAGGCAGAATCACCAGCAACTTCCACTGGCCAGGGGTCATTGGAGATGTGACGAGATTCTGCAGGTCATGTGACATCTGCGAAAGGAGTACCTAGAAGAAAGGTGGCCAAGGTGGATGAGATGCTTCTCATAGAAGAGCCACTTGGCAGAATAGCTGTGGACTTGATCAAACTATTATCACCTGTATCTGACAAAGGCAACCACTACATGATGACTGTAGTTGACTATGCAACATTACTCAGAAGCCATAGCACTGCCAAATATAGACAGAGAGAGTAGCAGAAGCCCTCCTGGAAGTATTATGCAGAGTAGGATTTACCTCAGAACCAATGCAAGAGGTGTGCAGACTCATCAGCATTAGGCAGCTCTTTACCACCTCGTACAACCCCAGATGAAATGCAACCATCAACATTGAGCATTATGTGGACGACATTCTGACCCACACAGCCAGATGGGAAGACCATCTGACAAAACTCAAGAGAGTTGTTTATGTGAGTGAGGGCAGCAGGTTACCTCGATTATTAGGTGTTGGACTTTGTTGGGCACAAGGTGGCAGATCGACAGATAGCCATGGAAGAGGAGAAGGTAACCAGCATACAAGATGCACCAGCTCTGATGACTAAGCAGCAAGTCAGATCCTTCCTCGGGGTTAGTGGGATAATATATGAAGTTCATTCCAAACTATGCTGTACCACTGCTTGACCTGACCAAGAAAGGAAAACCCAACAAGGTGAAGTGGTAACAATAACAGCAGATGGCATTTGTCAGATGTTATAATTATGTTCTGTTTGCCAGTTGTCAATTAAAAGGCTTTTACTTATACTTTTTAATAGTATAAATATACACTATGTTGTTGCTGGGCTTAGGATTCTTCTACAGTCGGTGTCTGAGTTGTCAGCGATAAATTCAATGATAACTGAACAGCATGCACTTCACTTGTTTTCAAAATAATATATATATATAAACAGAACAAGTTAAACGTATGTACAACAAATTCTTCACACTATAGAGATTATAAGCATATCATAAACACTATATATATAGTTCTCTTCTTGTCAAAAGTCCACTTAGGCCTATTCAGTTACTTTAGAATTTCTGTTGACAAGCCGACCTATCTTCTCTATTACTATCGCACTAGTATTCTGTGTGTGATTCGCTTACAATTGAGGCATGAGTTACCATAATCATTTGGTCTTCTTTCTTCAAAATATCTTCTGTTCCTTTTGTCAAAGTGCACTCTGGCTGATTCAATTACTTTAGAAACACGCTTTGATGGAATAAATTCTTCATCTTATCTCCTTTTCTACTGTTAATCTTACTCTAACATATTAAACATTATACTTATTATTTCTACGGTAGTTAACTTCACGCAAAACTTTTCCTTGCCTGTAACTTTACTCTCTTCTGCTGTTTCCGCTTGTTTCACACTATACATATGTTTATCACTTAATCGTCTACTCGCCTTCTAGAAATCTCTATATTCTCTACATCAATTTATTGCATGCGACATTCAGTAGTCTCAACATCAATGAATTATAAACACAACTTCCCACAACAATCTGCTTTTAAACTCTTATCATAACAAAAACTAAACAATAATAAAATAATCACTCACAAAATAAACTTAATTACTTGGATTATGTTTATCATTTTATATGTACTCAACTATTACTCTTTCTAGGTGATCTATCATGTGGTGGTGAACATGAAATTTAGGTAATCAAGCACATGGATACTTAAGTATATCTTAACGTACAAATGGATAACAAACTTACCTGTATATGTCACTTCACTTGTCAGAATTAGATTATCATGGGTATAAAATAAGTCATTATTTGGTATACAACTATATTCTAGTGTGAATTATGCAAACAATTTATTTCGAATCAACAAAATGCCTGAATTACACATGTATTAATGATAACAATACCAGAAAATATTGGAAAAGGTAAGATTTTTGTTTTTTATATTAAATATTATTATATTGTACTGCAGCATACTATTATTGAAATAGTTTTTATTTAAGGTCATAATGCCTATGGGTTATGGGCTTAAATCCTTGTTTCTATTATACATAGTTACCTGAATAGACACAATTAAAACACACTTAGGAAATTATAGATGTAGTCGACTTAGATGTACCACACCAGATTCACTTCTTAACAACATTTAATAGTTCTTTACAGAATTATAATTTATTGAATACACTATATATCTTAATTATGAATTTTTAATACAAGCCACTAAAATTAAAATCAACAATAATAATTTTCAAATTGACTAAACCAGATGAAAAGATTTTAACACGTTCATTTTTCCATTTCACATTAATATGTATGTGTCACTGAACTTCTAAAATTAAGTTACAGTGAAAGAAAGCTACTTTTCTTAATTTTATAATTAATTAATTACATACTTTTGATATCTTAATATTATCTGCAAGATAAACCCAATTATAACAATTAAAAAAATAACACTCCCTGGTCTTAACATGGGTACAAGAGACCTATTAACACCTGTTTCGTATAAGGAAGCTCACCTCTTAGCAATGGCATCGAGTAAAAGATACTTTACCAAATATAATCAGTTAGCACTACTACACTTATTATTAGCATTTCAGTACTTGGAGACTGATACTTTGAGAAACTGTTACTCAGAAAGGATACTGGCTTGCAATATAAAATATACATCCACTAATTTGTATTAACAAAAACTTACATAATAATGATAAAATAAACACACAACCGTCTTAAATATATTTCAAATAAGCAAGTGCTGTGTGGGTTTCCTACCATCACAAAACATTAAAGACAATTCAAGAAAGCTCAAAGGTTATGATTAAAGAGGCAGCAGTTTTTCGAACAAGGATCAAATTCCAATTCATCCAGTACATCATACCACTAACAAAGTGTGTAAACTTTTTCAAAAAATGGGCAAAGCTGAAGAAAAATTCAAAAAGAAAAACTAAAACACAGTGAGCTAATGCAACAGAGTACGTCATTAATCTGGATGACCTTTTTGATATCTTTCATAGGAATGTCCTGCCCCTGATCAAGATCCAGGAAGACTAGGGCTTTGCTCTTGCTTAGGGGGAAAGATCATGTCATGGATGTATGAGGAAGGTAGATAAAGTTCTTTCTTTAAAGGAATCAAGGGAAAAAAAGAAGTGAAGCAAGTATGGACAGGAAATAGCATGCAGAGTAGGAAGAGCATGAAACTGTAAGTTGTTGGGAACTATCCTACAGCAATGATGATGAGGTTTGTGGATAGAAGAACAATTGGGGAATCATCATCTTCTAAGCCAAAAAAGTGGGGAGAGAAGAAATAGTATCACTTCTGATTTACTAGCAACTAACTATGGACAAAACCAAGTTGAGTGACAAAAGGCAACATTTTTTTATTTACTTGCAGCTAACTATGGACAGAACCAAGTTGAGTGACAAAAGGCAACATTTTTTGATTTACTAGCAACTAACTATGGACAGAACCAAGTTGAGTGACAAAAGGCAACATTTTTTGATTTACTAGCAACTAACTAGGGACAGAACCAAGTTGAGTGACAAAAGGCAACATTTTTTGATTTACTAGCAGCTAACTATGGACAGAACCAAGTTGAGTGACAAAAGGCAACATTTTTCTTACTGACATAGCTCAGCCTTTGTCATTATATGACAGAGCTAACCATCAACCATTCTTGAATCCAAAGATCTCAGCACTGTTTTAGTGAAGAACATGTCAATAACTTAAAGAAATAGTTCCATCACACAGTCTCACTTGTAGCTCACTGGGAAAGCAAGCTCCTTAGTGATCTCACAGGGATAGAACAATTAGATTGTCTGCCAATGATTCTATCTAGAGCAGAAGTAAACCAACTCACAGGTGTTTCAAAGTTGATTTCTAGCACTGGAGAGGCTTTAGCTTCTGCTGTGTCACATTTACTGGAAGACTGGGGAGTCATTGATTGTACAAAGGCAGTATGCTTTGAAACAACAGCAAACACTAACAGAACATGTGTGCTGACAGAACAAAGATTAAACAAAAATCTCCTGTACTTGGCATGTCAGCATCATATCTTAGACCAGTCCTGACATATGTTTTCAAAGAATGTGTGTGATGCTTTCCTCTGGTCCATATATTGCAATTTTCAACCAATGCTAGCTATTTTTGGAATACACAGACCAGTCCAGTTATGAAACTGCAGCTCACTACGATGAAGTAGCAAAACCATTAGAGGAAGTTAAGGACAGTGCAACTACATTTGTTACAAGGGAACTTCAGATCAGCCAATCTCAAGAGAATCATCAAGAGCTTCTTGAATTAGCCATAATCTTTCTTGGAGGCATCCTTCCTTGTGGGGTATAATTCATAGCATCTGGAATACTACATCATACACAATGAATGCCCAGAGCATTATATGCCCTCAAGGTCTGCATATTTATGGGACAGTTTAAGCTCACTGACCATGAGGAAAGATGACTTCATGACATCTGTATCTCTGTTATTTGAATCAATCATAGAGCACAGTCCAATGTTCCCGATACAACTTCTGCTCCTAGCAATGATCTTAACTTCCTACAATGTTTTAAGTATAAGAAGGTGAATAGTGCTCTTTCAAAATTTGCTAGACATCTAAAATATCTCAAAGAGGAACTTGCTGGTTTGGCATTCTCTGATTAAGTTGTATCCAAGAGACAAAACTAGCAATGGTAAATATAGTAAATGAGAAGGAAGGTATGGATGAACCTCCAAAGTACATCCAGCTAAATATCAGGAAGTGTGAGAACATGTTAGGCCAGGCTTTAAAATATTTCCGTTTGCTATAACCCGACCAACCGTCTGAAATTGGAGACGATTGAGAGATAGGTGATCACAGAATTAGTAGTATTTCATAGTATTGTTACTGGCTGACTATATCCGTTGAGGAAGTACCATTTCAAACATAGCTCCTGATTTTATACTATCGTTACTGGCTGACTATATCCGTTGGGGAAGTACTCCATCAAATATAACTACTGATTTTATAGTATTGTTACAGTCTGACTATATCTGTTGGGGAAGTACTCCTTCAAACATAACTACTGATTTTATAGTATTGTTACAGTCTGACTATATCTGTTGGGGAAGTACTTCTTCAAACATAGCTACTGATTTTATACTATTGTTACTGGCTGACTATATCTGCAGAGAATTGTTTCATGGTAATTTTCAGAAGGTGAATTTTGCAAGATGTCACACAAAAGATTATTTAAAAAATCATATCCACAGAAGTAGGAAAAGTAGGTAATTAGATGGTAAGGTGGTTGGACAGGCAAAAGCAAAATGTTATTAACTCTTTGAGCATGGGCTTGGTTCCTGGGACTGACCTCATAACCATTTTCTGCTTGTTATAGTTTTCATGCTATAACTTTTAAATTAATAAGCAAATGTTAACAAAATTTGGCAGATTATCAGTAAACATTACAATGCTTTCATATTCAAAATATCAGATTTTTTATTAAGTCTTAAGGTTTATAAAGCAATGTTTCTTTCATGTCTTTTTTTTTTCTTTTCGCATGTTGCCTATCTATCAAGCAAAGTAATATTAATTTTAAGATTAAAAATACTTTTGTGCATCAGAAAAGTTTGAAATTTCACATGCAAAATCTTTATAATGTCCAGATAGTTATCAAACATTTTTTAAGAAAAAACTTTATATTTTATCTGTTATTTTCAGTAATTAATCTCTGTAAGGTTCAGTAGATTTGACCGATCTCGCAACCACCGTAAAAAAATTAGTAAATAAATATAAATTACGCATCTTCCATTATAGAATGAACACAAAAACATAAATTCGATGACGAGGAACCCACTTTGAGACTAATAATGGCTGGAGACGGCTTGAATGGGTAATAAAGAAAAACTTTAATATAAGTTTAACATAACAGCAAATGTACAACGTTTCGACAAGGTTTTGTCATCATCAAGTTTAGACTAAATAGCTAAAATATCATAATATTATACATTTATATATATTTATTATATTGACCTTTCTGCTGTGCCTGGCTAGCAATACAGCTCATGTGCACTCATGTTATCATATCAAATAACATAAAACTGACCTTTAGTCTGTGCAAAGTGACCTGTCCTGGCTTATTTTAGTAACTAGTATTTTGTAAAATACAGTCACATTTCAATTATTATACATTATATATGTATATAGATTATTGCTATTTTGAAATAAGCTCTTAAACTTAATTTTCTTAAAACATAGAACAGTAAATAAAGAATTAAAGCAAACAATTATCTCTTCTAGTTATGACCTTTGTACTAGGTTGCTGCTTTATGTAGGTTGCTAAGCCTTTAAAAGAATTGCACATGGAGGATATGAAACAAAATATATTTTAATGTTTTATATATGCATTTGAATAACAATCATAAATTAAAACATTAATACCATAGAATTCCACTATAATTTATCTATCTTAGTAACTAAGATGTATTTCAAACTAAAAAATATCAAATTTTTGGGATAACTTAAGGAGTCATTGGACTAATAATTTGATATTGGTTGATAGGATGTTAAGCAATTAAACTTAAACTTTATAAGCAGTACTTGGCATGATTGTATACTGTTGGCTTTTTGTCTTATTAGTTTTCCTCAGTTATTCAATTTTGGTAGATCACTGCTTTTCTTTTTGGATAAGAACTTTTTTAAATGTATCTTATTCTTCAGAAAGCTTTTGATCTAGTTCTACACAAAATGTTTATTACAATGATTAGAAAAAAAAATTTAAAAGTGAATTAAAAATGATTTTGACCAAATAAAAGTAAAATATAATAAGAAATCATTTTTCAGACTGAATAAATACCGTATAAAATGTGAAAATTGCCAGCAGACTACAAGTAAGATCTGCTGTTGCTCAACACTGATAAAAATGAGACTGGTTGCATTATGGGTTATAAATTGTTTAAAAATGCTAATGACATTACATTCTAAAGAGAGAGCTCATACTAAGACATGTTAAAATAATGTGAAATCATGAAGATGCACAGAATCACAGGAAATAATTTACTTTAAAGTGTAAAACAAATGGGAGTGCTGTGTTTACAAATGTAAGTTATGAGGAGAAGTTTGATATGTTTTTGATGGAACATAAAAAAATTAAAGCAGATATTATTATTTATGATGTTCTAGCCAAACTGTCGTTTTAATTATTTTACGAACATAACGCCAACATATTCAATTTTACTACAATCAATATACACCATGATGTAGCATTTCGTTACCAAACAGAATTTTTTTAAACCCTCTAGTCTTTCACTGCTAAATTAGAGATGACTAATGCAGATAGCCCTGATGTAGCTTAGTGCGAAATTCATAACAAACAAACAAATTTTTTAAACAAGACTGGTTAGATCAATAGCTCATATTAGTAAAATGTCATTGGCTGAATTGGATTAAGATAAGTACAGATACATTGAGTTGATAACCTTAATGATGGATTACTGATCAAAATACCTGTGGTTGTTCTTGAAAAATTGAGACACAGCCATCTTATCATTTCAAAATTATAAAAAAAAATAGTATCCACTTTTTTAGCCACACATGTTCAGGAAAGTGTCTTTGACTGTTTTTTTCTAGAAAAACTGTTATTAAATATCATTCTTCATGCAGCTGCTGGAAAAAATAAAATATTAAAATAAAAGAACACATTTCCTCCAACAAAAAATGTATAAAATAAATATATTAAACATACAAAAAACTATTATAATAATAGCTACTAGAAAATATGTGTCAGAGAGAAGGATTATGTCTCTCCCAAATCTGCTCCCTTTCCACACCTTCATGGCTCAGAGTGCAAATCTCGCATATTTTATGTTCAATCAGTCAACTCAGTACAGTCTTTTCATCAATGAAAAGTAACTTAAACAGTAAACTCAACTCTCTCTCTCTCCTAGTGGCTTTATTATTTTCAGCCAATCCCTTCTAAATGAAAATGTAAGCATTTCTAAACAAGACACTTTCATTATTTGCTTGTAACATCCGAGATTAAATAAAATGATCTGTCTGTAGATTCTCAAGATTTCTATGTGTGCACTAATACCACTTTGCATCATAATTTTTTTATTAATATGTATTTCTGTTTCTCATTAACATTTAATCCTTAAAAATTCTCCTCCAGAAAGCACCACACAGCTACGTTTTATAAAAAAATATTTTGCAGCAACGTTGCAAATTAAATCATTAACGCCTTTGTCTATTAGTAGTAGTACTAGCATTACCCATACACACAAATTTCACTATTACTATTAGTATTACTACTAGTAGTAATTAATCAACCCTGGCATCTCTGGTACAGTGGTAGAGGTATACACTATAATATTATACTAAGGTTAGTCTATAACCATTTCGCGATAGGCCAAAGTAGAGATGAAAACCGGTACTTTCAATACTAAAAATTAACTAAGACTAACTAATACTATTATCTATATTTTTATGCATATTAACAAACTAATTCAGATGGAACTTTACAATGTCTTAAATATTTTAAATATATATATGAAACCTTACATCTAAATTCCAGGCAGCTGCTTCTAGATAAAGTTTCGCTCGATCACAATCTACATCAGTAATTGAACAAAAATATTTGATGAGCTCATCTTGTTCCTGTATATTTCCCTCCATTTTGATATTTCATCAGCCAACAGCTGTCGCTTCATAGCTCACTCTTATATATATATATATATAATTATTTTACAATAAATATCAAATATATCCAGAATGTTCAACAAATCTCAAATACAAAATTCTGGTAAATTATAAATAAATACATACATCAATACAGATGTACGACAAAGTTTGAAAATACCTGATGATTATAAAAAATAAAACCTCATATTCAAAATAATTGTTCTACGATAACTAAATTTCACTAGAGGAATTTCGAGAATCAAAATTTATATATTTTGGGAAAGTTGAATCTAGCACAGCGTATTTCAGAGTTGTCTATTTGTTTGTTTGTTTTACAGCAAAGCCACAATGGGTTCTCTGCTTTGTCCACCACAGGGAATTGAATTTCAATTTTAGCGTTGTAAGTCCGTAAACATATTGCTGACCCACCAGGGAATATTTCAGAATATTATCGGATCAAATGAAACACTTTTTAAATTTAATTCTTTTTACTTGTATTAATTAATCGTAATCACAGAAACAATCTCATAGCAAACTATTTCAGTATAACAGTATATCTTCATAACAATACAATATAAGATGTTAACAACAAATCATTTCATCATTTTTTGCCTGGCGCCTTTTTTGTTGTTTCGTTTTTTCTTTTTTTTTTATATATTTCCTATGGACGTTTTAAAACTATTGCAACATATCAAGTTTATCTCTAAATAAAGCTACTGCAAGCACAATCTGTTCTGGATGGTGTTCACTGAGTTTCGCAATATCATTTCTAATGGTCTTTTTCAGATCTTCCAAATTTTATATATCATCTCTGACATACATATTATGCAGATGCTTATCTAACACATCTTAACTTCTTTAGTTATTAAGAGGAATATTTTAGTTCACGAATAATTTTTAAAACTTTTCACACGTTCCCATTTTTTGCTGCTCGTTTAGTTTTAATAATGTCACATTGGGCAAGAAGTTTGGGTAAGTTCCTTCCATTCTAGTTATCTATTGTTGTGGGTAATTTCTGTTCTTTCTCGTGTGAAATATTTTTGTAAAATAAAGTACACTATATAAAGGTAGGCAGTGATATTTTCCAGTGATATCTGGAGAATATATACTGTTACATATCTGCTTGTAAAATACAGTAAATCGTCCTTTAATGTATTTAATTCCCTTTGAAATTTACTAATCTTTTCCATTTGTGTATACTGGCTTTCTCTCAACTGTTGTAGTCTCTCTTCTTGTTTATTTTCTTTCTCCTCCAACCACTGCAGTATCCCGAACAAAATCACTCTCTATAAAATCGAACATTTGGCCACTAAGATAAGCTCTTTCTAAACTTCTTTTACAGCTTAAAAACATCTCCCGAAATATTGTTATTGTGAGTACTCCCCCCCCCCCACCTCGGAGGTTTGAATTTATCATCCATGTTTTTCACTTTTTAAATTCTCAGAACTCAACAAAACATTGAATCTGTAATCAAACCTATTCGAAACTCAAATAAAAAACAAAACATGTTCAAACACGCTTATTACATGTACATTTCGATAAAATATAAAAAATGCAATATATTTTTATTAGCATGAAACGGCATAAACTATACTCTGAAAACTAACTTTTAAAATAATTTTGATGATACAGTTTGTTTGTTATGGATTTCACGCAAAGCTACACGAGGTCTATCTGCGCTAGCCGTCCCTAATTTAGCAGTGTAAGACCAGAGGGAAGGCAGCTAGTCATCACCACCCACCGCCAACTCTTGGGCTACTCTTTTACCAACGAATAGTGGGATTGACCGTCACATTATAACGCCCCCACGGCTGAAAGGGCGAGCATGTTTGGTGTGACGGGGATTCGAACCCGCGACCCTCAGATTGCGAGTCGAGCGCCTTAACCACATGGCCATGTGATGATACAGAAAAATTGATGTTTGTTTGTAATTAAGCACAAAGCTACACAATGGGCTATATGTGCTCTTCCCACCACGGGTATGGAAACCAGGATTCTAGCGTTGTAAGTCCGCAGACATACCGCTGTGCCACTGGGGGACGATAAATTGATGATCTACGTTTTTTTTTTTTTTGTACTAATAATAAAAAAATTTCGTTTTTAGTTAGTTTAAATTTTAACTAACTA
>NW_013670425.1:21309-25208 GCF_000517525.1 Limulus polyphemus | reverse complement strand
TTTTTTTTTTTTTTTTTTTGCAATATAAAAAAAATTCGTTTTTGTTGTTAAATTTTAACAACACATACACAGGAAAATTAACGTCGTATCCATAAGATTCTATCTAAGTAGACCTTACACCTGTAAATATAATTATATTTTATGTATTTCTTTTTCTCTTCTTCTTTATATTCGTAAGCATTGGACAGACAGGCATCCGTTTCCCAAAAGATATTATTATGCTGGTAGAACATAGTGATATTTCACTCACGAACTAAAACTAAGACTGTTGAATTCATATTGAAAAAGTTATTAGAAAAGTATCCTTGTAAACAACGTTTTAAATGTTTGTGCCTTTAAGTAAATATATTTTTAGGCCTGGTATAGCTTGGAGGTTAGGATGCTCGATTCGCAGTCTGCGTGTAGCGGATTCGAATCCCAGTCATACCAAACATGCTTGCCCATTCAGCCACGGGGGCGTTATAATGTGACTATCAATCCCACTATTCGTTGGTAAGAGAGTATCTCAAGCATTGACGGTGGGTGGTGTTGACTAGTTGTCTTCCCTATAGTCTATAACTGCTAAATTAGAGACGACTTCGTGTAGCTTTGCGCGAAATTAGAAAAAACGAACAACGAATTTTAACCCTGGATAGAGCTGGCCGAGAGAAAGAATTGATCCAGCATCACTAAGTATTAGAGGTATCTCATTAACAAAGTTCTCAGTTAGAAGATAGATATATAATTACTGTAATTTCTATAAAGCCAGACTCTCACATATTTCATATAAGTAAGAATATTGCATTCTTTTCAAAAAATTACTGAATGATTGATAATGTATAAAGGTTATTTGGAAGCTGTTGTTTGTTTGTTTTCGTAGCTGAATGGTGCTACATTTTAAAGAGTTTTATCACGTTCAATTTATTTTAGTTATATCGGAAATAAACTATTTCATCTGGTGATTTATAGCTTAGCAAAAATGTTGTAAAATACAATAGCAATGATTGTTTTATTTTTTGAAGTTTGCGCAAAGCTCCACTAGGGCCGTCTGTGCTAGTTGTTCGTAATTTAGTAGTGATATACTAGAGGGAAGGCAGCTAGTCAACACCACCTACCGTCAATGCTTGGGTTACTATTTTACCAAAGAATTGGGATTTACCGTCACATTATAACGCCCCACGGTCGAAAGAGCGAGCATGTTCGATGACGCGGATTCGAACCCACAACATTCGTATTGCCAGTTGAGCGCCTTGACCACCAGGCCACAATATCAATGACAAAGGGGGTCTTCCCATATAGCTTCCATGATTTTTGTATAAACCGAAACTGAAAAATCAAAACTTTTATTCAACTTTGTCACAAATCTCACCACGCATATACGGTTGTTCTTTCTATGATTACGACAGTTGAAATATTTTTTATTTTCTTTTTCGCTGATCTAGAAAGTACAGTTTTTATAAGGCAGGAATGTAGTTACAATAAAATATCCCCAACGCTTTGATTACGGCCTTTGAAGATAGGGCCCACCCCCAGTGGCATAGTGGTATGTCTGCGGACTTACAATGCTAGAAATCGGGTTTCGATACCCGTGGCGGGCAGAGCACCGATAGCCCATTGTGTAGCTTTGTGCTTAACTTCAAACAATCGAACTTGAAGATAGGTCCACCTGGCGAAAACACTACATTTTTACTATATTTTTCCAATTCTCTTTAATTTGATGAGTTTTAACGTGTCTTTATTTTGTGCCTAGTATATTTACTCCATTATAAGTAATCAAAAAGTATTATTTGTATTAATTATCTGTTCCTGTAAATGATCCTTTTGTGCTGTGCCCCCTGTGTGAATGGAAAGCATGGTTATAAGTTTCAATGTTTGAAACTACAGTTCGCCACTACCATGCCTGATCTGGTTTTTAGTTGAATTTCTAAATAGATTTACCACCAAGAAATACACTTTAATGGATAGATTTGGATTCTCTCATGAAATACAACAGTTGAAGTTTGATAATGATGTGTACTGAGCCAGTTTTAATGTTGAATCATTATATAAAAATACACCTTTAGAAAAGACCCTACAAATGGGTGCTAATCTGATTTCCAATAATGTGACTGTTCCGAATTCAGTTTTTAGGAAATTAAAGAACTTCGCCACTAAAGAACACAATTTCCTTCAGATTGATCAGATTGGAGGTGTTACTATGAGTTCGATATTGACGTCATCTTTGGTCAATATATTTTGTGTTGTTATGAAAAGCAAAGGTTAGAAAATTTCAATCTTTCTACCGTTGTGTTAATGGCACATTTGCCTTCTTTAATAACTCTAGTCAAGCTTCTCAATTTCTTCAATATTTGAGCAATAGATGGAGCAACATAAAGTTTACTTTGGAACATCAGGAAGACCATAAACTTTCATTTTTGGACACTTCAGTTAATAATAATAATGACCACATCAAAGGTAATGTGTACCCTAAAATGACATATACAGGCTTTTACATTAATTTTTCAACTTTTCATTCCGAATATGCTTAAGAAAGATTAACAAGGGTCAATTATGAACAAACACTCCGAATAAAAAAGATAGTGTTTATTCACAAGTTGAGGCCTGAGATAAGGTTTATGTAACAGTTACTAAACTGCTTTTGTTATTATTGTTACGACAGTGGAAGTCACGTGACGCTAGTAACACGTGATGAATTTCTCGAATGATCATGAATTATCGGGGAAGACCGAGTTTGTTCGGGACGCCCCCTTTTTTAGTATATAAGCCTGGTAGAGAAAGCCTGTGGGATTGAATGAAGAGAGTTCCGGGTAATTTACGATTTTGTTTCGAGCTAGTGTGTGTTTTGTTATCATGATTGTGAATCGCTGTGATTTATAGCGTGTATTATAAAGTTGTTAAGTTAACAGTGACGAGAAACGTAGCGACTGTGGAATTCTGTGCACTACAAAGTTTGTATCGAGAAAGAATAAACTAGTTTTAATCAAGAAGGGACTTGTATCGTTGAAGTTCCTCGGAAAGAATTTATACCGGAAATTAACAGACAAGCAGATATCTAACATTACTATACAAACACAGTCATCTGTTGAGGATAGTTAGGCTTCTAGTTTGAGGGAATTCTATAAAGAAATGCAACAGAAAGCTATTTTCTTTTTCTTAGGAATTTTAAGCACGTGTCACGAAAAGTTTAAAAGTGTTAAGCAATTTCTTAATTTGTTTTTTATTACAATTCAATTTTGGAATACATTAATGCAAGATTAAGCATGAAACACAGTAATATTTTAACAGCATAACATCTGTGTCAGTTATAAAAGACAGAATGCTTTGTATAAATATAGTTTAATTGTTTTATGAGAATTTAATGCTTGCTTGAAAATCATTAAATCGTATTGTCATTTTACTAGCTTTTTTTTTGTACACTTTCAGCCCACCACACTTTTCCTTGCCTGTTCAAATCATTTTCTAAAAGTTAAGATCTAGAATATAGATAACCTAAAATTTCGTAAAGTCTTCTACGTTGTTTAAGAGTTCTGCTATTAATAAGCAACAGCATATCACATTTTAACAGAATCATTTCATTACATAGACCGAGGAATTTTTTTAATCAGTGATAACCTTACTAATCGCATATGCTTATTCAACGACTCATTACTTACTAAAATAGATATTGAGTTGAGAATATTTGGGGACTTCCCCTTTTGTCTTTAATCGATCTATAGATATCTGCTTCATCGCTGTGTCTTTCGCTGCGGGTTTATCTAATTAATTAGATTTATTTATTGACAAATCCATTACACAGATATAGGATTTCTTTTAACTATCTTTGACTATAACATAAATAGACATATTTATGAGTAATATAACCGAAGTTTGTCAACATATTCAGTTATAAGTATTAAAATACTTCTTGAATATAACTGAAG
>NW_013670425.1:15320-20309 GCF_000517525.1 Limulus polyphemus | reverse complement strand
GAATATAACTGAAGTTTATCAACATATTCAGTTATAAGTATTAGAAGACTTCTTGAATATAACTGAAGTTTATCAACATATTCAGTTATAAGTATTAGAATACTTCTTGAATATAACTGAAGTTTATCAACATATTCAGTTATAAGTATTAGAAGACTTCTTGAATATAACTGAAGTTTATCAACATATTCAGTTATAAGTATTAGAATACTTGAAAACTTTTTAACCTCAAAGTTTTCATTATTGTATCAGAACATATTTGTTATTGCTTCTTAAAGCATCCATTACATCTTACTGAAAACTTAATGACAGAAAAGACTAAACTTTGCTGTTTGAACCAAAATTTCGGCCATCTTCAGATTTGCCTTTCTTTTGCTTGTATATTAAACCAGTAATGGCGTATACAAATATATATATATTATATCGCTTAAGCTCCGCTCTCTTGTTGGTTTAAGGAGAAAACATTTAAGTTTTATTTCTTCCACCAGAATGATTAACTTAGTTGCTGTTTATAAAGATACATATATATTTATTTGAGAAAACTCTGACTGGCTGAACTAAATATTGAGTTGGTAATAGCGTATCAACAAATCTTTTGATAATGGAAAAAATATTTTGACCAGTTACGAATTAGTCTTTCTCTTATGATATTTCCCAACAAAACAAACAACAGATTAGTTCATTGACAAAAATGATCTGTGGGGCTTATTGCAAACAATCTTTAGAATTTTTATCCATTATCTCATTCAGTTCTAAGATGTTGTTTTTGTTTCGTGAAAAATATAAGAACATTAAGTTTACTTTTCTTTTGCACAATGACAAACTTTGGTATGGCGTATCAATCAATCAATTATGTTTTTAAATATCCAAAGGGTTAAAGTCTTAATAGTTTACAATAAATAAATAACGTAGCGAAAGTTATTCAAACCACAAAATATAAAATAAAGATGAAACCATGTTTATTTCAACTAAATACTTAAACACCTTCAACTCTGACGAGTATAGTCTGTGATCAGTGACAAATATTCGTTTTTGTAATGAAACCATTGTTTCTAAATACCAAGCACTATTAGACCTTAGTTACTTAATACTGTTATTTTTTGTAATTGTTTCTAAACACTACTAGACTTTAGAGTTGCTTAATATTGTTATTTTTTTGTAATCAAACTATTGTTTCTAAACACTACTAGACTTTGGAGTTATTTAATATTGTTATTTTTTGTAATCAAACTATTGTTTCTAAACAGAGATTAAAGACTGTTTTTCAAAAATACTTGAATTGCTCATTACGTCATAGTTGTTATTTGAGATTATCAGACGATATAAGGATAATTAGAAGGATATTGGACAACATATTTATTAGTGGTGTAAGCATGATTAGCCGATTTAATTAATCTCAAAGTAATGTTCAAAGGAACTGTTTAATAACTTCAGAGATTTCCAAGTCTATCAAACCAATAAAACATATTCTGAATAAACACAATATTCTCAAAGAAAGCAAACACTGTGGGTTTAAATATTTGGTTGTATGGTAATGACTTCTGGAGGAAATGCATATATTAGTAGATAATTGACTTTATGTATTCTGTTCCACCAATAGTTTGTTTGCAATGTCTACATAATAATAAATAATGTCATTATAGTTGGGATGCTTAAAGGATCAAACAAGTAGCTTAAACACAAGTAAAAAAAAATCAATTACAAAGTACTGAGTTATTTGTTGTTTTTAGTTGTATGATTAGTGCTGTTGCAATATTTCTCCGAAAGGTGGCAGTATTATACATTACTCGCCAGTTTTTAGATAAACTAATTCATCGTAATAAGTTTCTTTGCATAGTACAAGCAGACACTAATAAACTCTCACACGATATTTTGATTTTAAAAAAATGTATATTGACTGGCAGTTAGTTATCTGTTTAGTTCAAATACATGTTCACTGTATACTGATATAAGTTTTATTGATTTTTAATAAACCAATTTTATCGATCATTTTCGCGGGTAATTTAGAAACTATTTTTGTTGTTACATCAGATTGTGAAAAACATTTTTTTGACAGATCCATTGAAAGATGAAAATCGTCAAAAGGAACGTCGAATGTTTTGGTTAAAATACTTGCTATAAGGAAGATGAGTTGTAATAAGTTTACTCGAAGCCATTTGGAATTTTTCACATTTTTACAACACTGTACTGGCTGAAGCGTTTATAATTCTTGCTGAGGCTTTATACTTTTTGTTTTCTTTACAAAAGACTTTTATCTAAATAAAGAAATGCTCGCAGCCTAGTTCAAATGTTGTAATAGATCTCTAATTAAACTTAACTCATGATTCACTGATTTAGCCATTCTACACTATCGACACTAAGTCTCCAAGGTGTTGGGAACAGTTATAAAGCACCAGAGTTCATTCGTTTCTTTACATGTTTTTTTTTAAACTGCTTTATTTTTCTGCAGGTACTGTAAATACGAATCACTTTGTAAGTTTAACTACTTTTTAAAACTCAGTAGTAATCTCGAGAGCTTATAATACTAAGATTCGGAGTCCGATCCCAGGGATTAGCATGGTACTCTTAAAGAAAAATTGAGAGCAATGTTCGAATATATATTGCTAAAACATACAGACTCCTCTTGAACTTGTTGCTAGTTTTAACCACAATCTACAGTTTTGTTTGTTTCTGGTGGTGCAACGGGATGAGAACATAAATCCTCAGATGCGAAATCCAGGCACGCTAACTACCTTTGGCCATATTCTCAAGATAACTCAATAAGTGTATAAAGTATATTAGAAGTGTTTAAATATTATTATAATGCTAGATGATTTGAATAACGTGGACTTGAGAGAAAAGATTATGAGTTGATGTAAGTATGGAAAATCGTAAAATTTGGTCATACAGAGAATAACAAATGTTTCGCCCCCTGAGGCTCAACAGTACGTCTGGGGGCTTATGACACTAAAAATCTGATTTCTATATCCTCAGTAAAAAACAACACAGATAGTCCTTTCTGTAGCTTTGCACTTAACAGCATACAAACAATGTAGTTAGATGCTGTTAACTACGTTAATGATTTTTCTTACAGAATATTCTTGATGTATGGGAACACAGCACTTCGGAATTGCTAGAATACACAACTCACAAATCATTTCCAAGATCGTTTGGTGCCGTTTGGATTGCGATCTGGTAACTATGCTAATCCAGAAATATGACCAAAGGCATTACTATGCTTTTCAAACAAATCTTAAATAATGTATGGAAAAAAATAGACTGTTATGTAATAAATTTTGAAGTACTTTTGTCTATCAAGGTGGAAACATGAGACTATAGAGTAGCAACTGTTAACAATATCCAAGAACGTCTTAAAGGAATGAAATAATCAAAACCTTATCAAGAGAATGCTTCCCACACCATTATTCCACCTCCAACAGCTTGTACTACCAGAACAATATAAGCAAGACCAAGTGTCTCACATTATGTAATCCACATTTTACTCTGTTATCATTAAAAAATGCAACTAATCAGCCCGAATCAGAAGACTTTAATCTTTCATTTCCCACAGTTTGTTATCTATGTTTATATATCTAAGTGATCGGATTTTAAATTGACCCTTGGCTAACAAATAACAGGGTTTGCAATCTCTTTAACCTGGTGCAGTTAGAGACAATTGAACCTTGACACTGGTGCAGAAATAACTAAACTTGTATTGATTTAATAAACCTGAAGAATTATCTTTTTTTTTTCTTGGTTTGGTAGTTACAGTTGTGCTAGTAACAAACTTATTTATTTGCGTTTACCAGCTTTAATAAATATTGATGACAAATTTTTTTAAATAATTAGCCAAAGAGCAGCTGTAAAACACTCTGGCTAGACGAGCACCAACTATTTCAAAGCCGAAGATATATTTGCATATATATATATATATATAACAATATCTTTGAACTTTTAAACCTCAAGCAATCACCTGGCACATCACATGAGCATTCTGTTTTGTAGTTGATGATAAACGGAGTATCCTATAAATATGCTGGATTCCCCAAAAGGTGGTCTTGTCAGTATAAATGTACATTGTATCACTACTGGAAACTTGAATTATTCTTACATTTTGCATATTACTGTGACATCTTTCACGCAGTTTCAAACAGACAGTTGAATATGGACGTCGAGAACAACTGAACGTAACTATCAGTTGTGGTGTGGGCTGCGCTATATGCTTTAGTCTATCTGTAGATTGTCAACACGTCTAAGTGATCAAGAACATGAAGAAACGCAATCTAAAGTCAATTGTGGAGATTTAGTGCAAAAAGTTCATGTATTGTTTCAAAACAATATCAATGCCTTGACATATCTCACTTAGAACTAAGAACATTACATCATACATAGTTACAATTATTAGACATCATATGATGCAAGGATATATATATATAATTACTTAGAATATATCATCAAATAATGTACGTAGTTATGATTACGAGAGATATCACAGTAATATACATAATTATACTTAATAGAAGTAGCTCAAAATAATGTACATAGCAATAAATAGTAGACATCATATAATGAGCAGTTACAATTAACGAAGGTATATCATAACGTAATGTGTATAGCTATAAATACTAGAGATATCACATGTTGTACATAGTTATACTGGCTACAGATGGTTCATTATATAATGTACACAGTTATAATTATTAAATATCTCTTATCCCATATTGTAGAATATCTACAAATACTAAGATAACTAAAGTTATAGTGTTGTATCATTTCACACATATTGTACAATATCTACACATACTAAGATACCTAAAGTTATAGTGTTGTATCATTTCACACATATTGTACAATATCTACAAATACTAAGATACCTAAAGTTATAGTGTTGTATCATTTCACACATATTGTACAATATCTACAAATACTAAGATACCTAAAGTTATAGTGTTGTATCATTTCACACATATTGTACAATATCTACAAATACTAAGATACCTAAAGTTATAG
>NW_013670425.1:5897-14442 GCF_000517525.1 Limulus polyphemus | reverse complement strand
CACACATGTTACTTTAACATTGATAATATATTATAGGGCTATAATATATTATCAATGTTAAAGTAACATGTAGGCAGTCATTGAAGACTGCACATATGTTATTTTAACATTGATAATATATTATAGCAATGACTGCACATATGTTACTTCATAATGTAGTTTTGAAGTCCTATTAACAGCCGTCCACAGTATTTACAACAATTAGTTAACAAATAAATCGTTTATCTCCTATAAAAATAATCTCATGGTTATAAATAATTATCCAAACTATCACAATTAACCATCACTATAACCTTCTCCTTTTTCAAGATTCTATGACATCATCGAAAATGGCCAATTGGTAAAAGAAATGTAGGCAGATTTTTGACAAGTTAATATGACATTGTAAACAGTTATAATGAAGAGAAAAACCAGCATTCATCTATATATATGTGATCTAATAATAAGTTCAACGGGCTTCATTGTTATACATAAAGTAGGTTTGTGTACGTCAAAGGTATTACGTGACAAATATCTCTCAATTCTAAAATATACGTAAAAGCAACAAAAACTTATAGGTTGTGAATTGAGTTTAAAATCTCTTATGTTTTCAACGTAATAACTCAAAATAATACTTCAACAAGTTTTGGTTAGTTTCCTTTATAATAGACAAATATTTCTATCTGTACTTCTGCCAATATACCAAAAAGTATAGACTTAAAAACATACTTTTCTGGACGCTTTATAGCGCACTTTTTTGAACACTACAGTGTTATATACTAATTTTCTGAACGATATGAGATTAATATGGTTTATGGAAGCTGTATTATCTACTTTATTTAACATGTTTCTGAACACACCTCCAACTCTTGAGCTCTTGACTTAATAGTTTTAATTGACAGTCCTTGTTATAAGTCATCCATAGCCCAAAGTTCGAAGCACGTTTCTGCGGAAAAGGAACACAAAACAGATCTTGTATTCATAGTATAGCCACGATAAGAACTAAGCCAAACCCTACCCTACAAGGCAGGAATTAAATCCTTTATTGAAGAAGACATATAGTGGTATCAAAAACAGTTTGAAACATCGCTCAAAGTGCTAATTTCGAAAACTAGTTTGTGATGTAATTTCCTATGAAGCACTTTGAAAACAAAAATTAAACCGAATTTGGAAGAACATAACGATGACAAGTTTAAAACACATAAATCTTGATCACACGAGTCGCTTCGCCATAAGCGCGCATGTCTAGCGAAACATCTTTTATGGTGGTATAATAAAATCAATACAGCGCATCAGAAAATATCAAAAAGACATGGCAAGTAGGCATTGATTTATTTTGTACAGAGTTTCAATTTGTAGCTGTGATGTCTTTGGAAAAGATGTGAACACTATACAACTGTTTCGTTCAGCATCACAAGAAAACATGAAACAACGTCCAATATTTTTTTTCTACGTCCCTTGAGAAATTGATAGTTTTACGTCAGCTACCTTCGTAATATCTTTGTGTGTGTGTGTGTTCATTTCTTCTCATTGTGAAGCAATACTCAGCTATAAGTTTAGGATATTGTTGTATATTGACAGGAGTATCTGTGAAGCAATAGTCAGCTATAAGTTTAGGATATTGTTGTATATTGACAGAAGTATATGTGAAGCAATACTCAGCTATAAGTTTAGGATATTGTTGTATATTGACAGAAGTATATGTGAAACAATACTCAGCTATAAGTTTAGGATATTGTTGAAATAATTATAATACATGGAAAAGTTAGTTACTGTTTACAGTCATTATCTTTATTTCTTTGTTTGTAGTTAAACGCAAAGCTACACAAAGGGCTATCTGTGCTCTGCCCACCACGGGTATCAAAACCCGGATTCTAGCGTTGTAAGTCCGTAGACTGAGGGGGGCCAGTCATTATCTGTGATATTACAGCAACTTGAAATTACTATAAAAGAACGATGTTCTGCTGCTCTTGTAACCAATTCCTCCTTCGTTGAAGTGTTTATTCTAATGAACATGTTGCGTATTAGTGTTCATTCTAATGGACATGTTGCGTATTAGTGTTCATTCTGATGGACATGTTGCGTATTAGTGTTCATTCTAATGGACATGCTGCATATTAGTGTTCATTCTAATGAACATGTTGCATATTAGTGTTCATTCTAATGGACATGCTGCGTATTAGTGTTCATTCTAATGGATATGTTGTGTATTAGTGTTAATTCTAATGAACATGTTGCGTATTAGTGTTAATTCTAATGGACATGCTGCGTATTAGTGTTCATTCTAATGGATATGTTGTGTATTAGTGTTCGCTCTAATGGACATGCTGCGTATTAGTGTTCATTCTCATTTTTATATCGTTTTCTATTGTGACTGTTTTTTGGGACATTTCTGAGTCACAACAGGAAACGCTATGTCACTTCTGGCGAAGGGTCCCAACTTTGCTTTAAGTAGAAAACTTACAGACAACACCCGTCTAGATATTTTAACATCATTTGAAAAAGCTATATATAGTGTCCGCTGGAAAGAACATAATGAAACTCGACACATAAAACTATAGAAGACACAAGTGAAATCTCCGACGGTAACCCAGGCAACGTTCATCTATCCTCTACCAATCAACACTCAACAAGAGATACAAATAACCAAGAAGATAATTAGAATCGTTAATCAACCAGCAATTCCCCGTTTGACTGACAGAAGTATCAACCACCAAAAACATCAACAGCCACAGAATAAAAGATATCCGTCCTACGTCACCAGATAAAAAAAATATCCTAGCAACAGATGACGTCACCAGATAAAAAATATCCTAGCAACAGATGAAAATCACCAAGAAAAAGATAGCATCTCACTAGCAGAAACAGCAGCTAAAAAAGAAGCCGATATTTCTCCATTACAAATCACACCATCCAGACCAAGCCAACATGGGACCAATAATAGCAGAATTAACGAGAATGTATTGAAACTGCTCCATGCAGAATATCATTATATATATGTATGACCAACACAAAACCTCCCTACCGGAACACTTGCTATATAAACACGGAACCCTAAACACAGAAAACCCATTTAAAAAAAACAAAGATTTTAAAGATATAGAAGCTATACTCATTAATGAAAAAAATCCAAAAATAAACATAGACAATGGGTGGTACATGTAATTAAACCACCATTCATAAAACAACACATTGTACCAATACACTTAACAATATTACTTTCAGTTTGATACTCTGGAGTATCACACAGTCTAACAATGCTTTGTATCATTTCCACATATTACTGTTTCTTAGCAGCTTCTATTTTCCGACTATGTGTTGTTTTTTAGCTAATCATAAAAGGTTTGTTTGTTTGTTTTTTTCAATTTCGCGCAAAGCTACACGAGGGCTATTGATGACTAGCTGTCTTCTCTCTAGTCTTACACTGCTAAATTAGGGACGGCTAGCGCAGCCGTCAACTCTTGGGTTACTCTTTTACCAACGAATAGTGGGATTGACCGTCACATAATAACGCCCCAACGGCTGAAAGGGGCGAGCATGTTTGGTGTGACGGGGAGTCGAACCCGCGACCCTCAGATTGTGAGTCGAGTGCCGTAATAATTTAGATATTGTTAAACGCACTTTACAACAGACTCGAGAAATAGAACATTGCAAGCAGTTATATAATTTGACGAATATTCTAATATCAAACAGTTGTGTATACTAACCCCGAGGAAGCCGCAAAGGCAAAACGTTGGTTAAAACAATGATATAAAAATCATATATATCTGGAGTGTAAAGGTAGTTTTGTTTTCTAAACTATTGTTATCAAAATGTGTAAATCCCTCCAGTATGCACTTTGAAAGACAACACAAAATATTTCCTGTTAGTTGTACTAAACATTTCTTCCTCTGTATCTCCTGTGTATAAAACTAACTAAAGTTATATCTCTTGTGGTGTGTAGAGTTTCTTCTTGTTAACATGTGTAACGTATGCTGTTTTTTGGGGGGGGTTTTCAGTACACATTACAACAGGTTCTTCTTCTTTGTGACCATTGTTGTTTACATCTCTTTGTTTATTAATAACTACAGAAATACCACGTGTTTCGATTACTAAATCTTCTTGTTTTTGTATATGTAGGTTGATTGTTTTATGTTTTTTTGTATCTAAAAGCTGCTTTCATAAATCTATTTATCTGTGTCTATCTTTTCAAACATTTAGTGATTTGCATTATTCAAGAAAATTTTTTTTCAAAATCAATTTAGCACGAACCATTTCTGTTTATGGAACAAACTTCAAGCTTATAACTGTATTATAAAAATAACGTGATCGAGGAACTGATATTTCTTTAGAAAGTTGCACATATCTTAGAAACACCTACTAACATATCTAATATCAGCGTAGGGAAAAAAACAAATAACAATAAACGCTTTTCAAATACAAAAAAGTATTCTAAAAGTTTCAGTTATATTGGCATACAAAAATCCCAAATTAGGATTAATGGCATCATTATAAATTATGAATTTGTTTGAATTATT
Source organism: Limulus polyphemus (assembly GCF_000517525.1). NCBI lineage: Eukaryota > Metazoa > Arthropoda > Merostomata > Xiphosura > Limulidae > Limulus > Limulus polyphemus. The sequence goes on along the minus strand of NW_013670425.1, from coordinate 9,946 downwards.
ATCTTTGGGGGATATGATAAATCCACTTTTTAACTTGGGTTTTCTCTAAAGAAACATTGGTTACGTATATATATATATGTGTGTGATATTTTTCGGTATTGCTTTAAACGTTGAAATCTAAAGGTTTTATTAATCCACAAATATTGAGTCACCAACGTATCACGACTAAGCTATGACTGGAGATACATTGACTCTTTCTCTCATAGACAGGATGGGTTTTGATAGATGTGACTGTTAGGGGTTTTGGAGTAAAGGTCGGGAGATACATTGACTCTTTCTCTCATAGACAGGATGGGTTTTTGATAAATGTGACTGTTAGGGGCATTTTGGAGTAAAGGTTGGGAGATACATTGACTCTTTCTCTCATAGACAGAATGGGTTTTTGATAAATGTGACTGTTAGGGTGATTTTGGAGTAAATTGATTTGTTAAAAAACAAGCGAGAATTCTATTCTGTATGTGGTCCAGATCTTTAAAGAAAGTGTCTTTCGTCTTTGGATGACAATAAATCTATGGTTATGATTAGTTGAATTTTAAAAGTCACTTTACTTTTTAAGTCTTGTCAATTCCCGACTGATTTCGTAATGGTAAATAATACTTAAATCTTTACCACAACATTTTTATTCAATGTATTAGTTGTTTATATTTAAATCTCAGTTTCAGTTTTGTTTGCTGAACTACAGTATCTAACTTTTCAAATACACATGGTTTTGAACTCATCATGTTCAACCGCTTAATTCTAGTTTCTATGTATATAAATAAGCACAATTTGTAACATTTGTAACTTTCTAATTTCGTTATTTATTTCGGAATATAAACTGATAGTCATACCCGTTAAATGTCTTTGAAAGAGCTGTTGAAATTTGTACAAATAAAAATACACTTTTTAACAATTATTGTTAGTATAATTTCTAAATAAAGACAGAAAAAATAAAGCCAAAAACCATTTAAAAGATGTTTCAATAGAGAACATAATATCAACACTCGTTTTTAAATTGTTATGTGTTATATTGCGGTTTAATATTGTTGTTTTTACTGTACCATCAGTTTGAGTTATTACTACAGTAATCTTTTTTTGTTTTTAGCTTCGTTTTACCATACAATAACACAGAATACATTTATTCTTAGCCTAACCCCCCTGGTGCAAACTTTAATAACGTTGAGTATTATTTTAAAATAAAAACTTCAAACATTTCTTGTAAATGTATGCACACACTCACTGCAAGATTTTAAGCTGACAAGAAAATATTGATCTGTGAACAAAACTCCGTTCTCACCAGTTGGACAGACCATTAGTAAAACGTAAAAGTGATGCATTAACGCTAAGTATCAAACACGTGTGCGAGAACACTTCTTAGCTCTGAAGGGTTCACCACAACTTTCAGAACAAGCATTAAGTTTGAGGATCACGTGATCAACAAAGGACATCTTACGATCTACAGTATACAAGTGTATTTACATTTATACTTCAATGTTTCACGCTATCTCTTCCCAGTTATTTCAACTGGATACAGTATAATATTTAAGACCTTGTCATTTTCACTGATTTTATCGTTCCTCACTACGCAGATCTATTTACTATTTATCACATTGAGTTCTTTGAACTCAATAATACAACAGAATTTCTTACTGTAGCGCACTCATGTTCATTAGCACTACGTATTGTAGAGCATTAGAGAACAGCATCCAATGGAGATGTATACAAAACAACAAAGAACTCAATAATACAACAGAATTTCTTACTGTAGCGCACTCATGTTCATTAGCACTACGTATTGTAGAGCATTAGAGAACAGCATCCAATGGAGATGTATACAAAACAACAATAAAGAACTCAATCATACAACAGAATTTCTTACTGATAAGACACTCAATCAGCCATACTGGCATAGAAATAAGCAAAATCTGGATACCCCCCCCCCCCGGAGGTATTTAAACAGTTAGTTGATTCACATTACCACTGCGTATTGGTATCCAATAGAGATGTATACAAAACAACAAAGTTTGTATACATCTCTATTAGATACCAATACGCAGTGGTAATGTGAATCAACTAACTGTTTAAATACCTTCGGGGGTATCCAGATTTTGTTTATTTCTATGCCAGTATGGCTGATTGAGTGTCTTATCAGTAAGATAGATATAAATCACTTCTTTCGTCTTTCTTTTTCTCGTGCATGATTCATATCCCATTATTTACGTGTTATTTTTTTGGATTGGACTATATGGTCTTTTTGCCAAGTATGATGGGCCATTACAGATAGATTCAATTATAGAATCTTGTGCGACTATTATACAAAGATTATGCTAATAAATTCTAATCTTATTGTGATTTTTTTAAATTTTTAGCCAATGTGCTGGGGTCCGTATTTACAAGATATATTGTAAGTTGTGTTTTGGTTCTCTATTGAGCTTTCAGGTGGTTTTTATGTGTATTGATTGCGACCATGTTATGTTGTGACTTTTGAATATTATCCTGGCTTTATGTTCTTTACACATTCTCAGTATATTTCCAGAAAACCATTTTACATAGAGGAATAAGGCTGCGTGTAGGTTATTTTTATTCTTGATATTAATCCTTTTTATCAAGTGTTCACCGTATCCATTGTTATGGACGGTTGTAGTAATGTGTTTTACTTCTTCACTGATACAAATTTTGTTCGCTGTAAAAACTAGGCAGTCTTTATATGGTTTGATTTATAGTTGACGTACTTATTCGTATCTGTGGGCTTCCTATAAACTCGTTTCGTAAATGCCTTATGTGTCCTGGCAGTCATCAAGTCTAGGAATGATATAGTGACCAACCGTATTGTGGATTACAAGTAAGACATAAACTAGTTATTAGTTTGTATGTGGTAATAAAAAATAGTTAATAATTACACTTAAGACATAAACTAGTTATAAGTTTGTATGTGGTAATAAAAAATAGTTAATAATTCCACTTAAGACATAAACTAGTTATTAGTTTGTATATGGTAATAAAAAATGGTTGATAATTACACTTAAGACATAAACTAGTTATAAGTTTGTATGTGGTAATAAAAAATAGTTAATAATTACACTTAAGACATAAACTAGTTATTAGTTTGTATATGGTAATAAAAAATGGTTAATAATTTCACTCAGTGATCGTTTAGACAACGACAAATTATTCGGATTTATGTTGTTGTTTTTTACTAAAGGATAATCACATGTTAAACTTTATGTCTCATCCCGAAATACAGTGTGTTCAAATGGTTTACTATTTTATTTTATATCTTCACCTCAGAGATTAGATGTTTTCCAAAACTTGATTAAAGCTGTTTGAAGAGTGCGATCTATCCCTCTGTTTGTCAATCAATGAGTGACTGGAGATGGAAAATCAGGTTTTATACTCGTGTCTACTCTCAGGTTCTGCATGGAATAACTGTTAGCTGAGACAAACGAATTCCATCCGTCGTTACAATATGTAGAGCGGAAGTCAACTTCTTTGTGACCTCACTTCCAGCCGTACAAGTAGCTGTGAAATCCCACGACTCGTGTTTGCCTTTGTTCAGCGTGATTAAAACTGATTGTTCTTGTTCACGTTCCAAATGAGGTGCAACATAAGAGTAAAAAAAAAGGAGCAAGATCTGTTTACTGGTAATAACTTTCCTAGTATCACATCATTAGTGTGGAGTCAGTTAGTTTTATATCCTAGCGTTTTCATGGTTGATTCATCTATATTTCCAAGAAACCAATGAAAGAGTATAAAGATCATTCTCCGGATAGGCGGCTAGCACACACGTGTTTATCCTTTTTATATCAGCTTCTAGTTTGTAATGATAAATATGAACGTTATAAGTGTATTTACGTTTCGTAGATTGGTGAGATGTATTATATGGTCAAACATCGATGCATTAAAGTGTTAATAAACTCTTCTATACGTCTTTACATTTTATATCAGCTACTAGTTTGTAATGATAAATATGAACGTTATAAGTGTATTTACGTTTCGCAGATTGGTGAGATGTATTATATGGTCAAACATCGATGCATTAAAGTGTTAATAAATTCTTCTATACGTCTTTA
>NW_013670425.1:0-5218 GCF_000517525.1 Limulus polyphemus | reverse complement strand
CCCTAAATTTGATCAGTATGTTAATTCAAGCAGAACTTTTATGACATTTTTTTTTCTATTGTCCCATGAGCCCAAGCTTGATTTCAAATATCCTTGCCTGTTAGCTCCATGCATGAGCACGTGTTTGACCATTGTTAAAAGTATTTGACGTTGTTCCAACTGGTTTTCCATCACTTTTTGTGACCTAATTTTGCGGTTTTAGTTTCGAATGTTTAATTTTTTGTTGTTGTTAATATCTCGACTTCGATGAATAAAACAATGAAGATGAAATAAATTTATTTTTTAAAAATGAAAATACATAGTTAGCTGGGTACACATAAGTACAAATCACAACAATATTATGATAGAATTCATGAGAAACATAGGCCAACTTTAAGAACACAAATGGAGCTATTTTTCTTTATTCTACAGTCAGCTCTACTTCCACTAATACACTTTCTCACAGATCCAATAAGAAAATAGACAAGAAGCATGAATACACGACGAAGTTGGAAGGAAAAGTGTTGTTACAACTCTCCAGACAATTTAAGGACAATGGCTCGTTCAGTAAGCGTTTCTTTGGATGTGTTTATTGGATAGTACGTAACTTTGGCCTGTTTTTATTCATGTTGATCGTACACAAAAGGTCTTTCCTAGATCGAACTGATTGGTTGTCTTGTGTTTCTGCTGAATCAGCCTGATAGTACAAACAATTTTTTCTGTGTTCCAACCATATCAAACAGATTGTTTGTTTATCAACTGGATCAAGCTGATCGTATGTATTTCCGTTGGATCAAGTTGTTAAAAGTAATCGTATGTTTTGACTGTTACACTTTTTTTAGATAATTGATTGCACGGATTTATAACACTAAAAACTCGTATCAATACTTTTAATTCTAAATTATTCGAAAATAGCTTATGTAAATATCACAAATCAAGATTATTCTATGGTCCCAAAGAATCATTTGTCTTTTAACAAATAATTCAGTACTTTTTCATATAAATATTGAAAGTTTAATAAGGACAAATAAGGATTTAAACTGGAACAAAATACCAGTTTATTTTGTTAGATCTGAAATTCTCTATATTATAGTTACGAAAATTTATTGACATGGAGTATGATTACAAACCGCCGAAAAGAGCTGAACATTAGTTTTCATAAATGTTGTTGTTTTCTCAGTGCAAGGCTACACAATGGACTATCTGCACGTGGTGGAATCAAACCCTGTATTTCGAGCTTTATAAGCCCATAAACTCACAACTGGCAAAGAGAGAGACTTACAGTTTTGAAGCGTTTTCTGATACATATATAACGATTATGTTTAATAGTATATATTAAGATATCTTTCTTTTTAAATGAATTTGCACTAAGACCAAAGTTGTCTTTAATCTCTCGCTGATATACCTTGACCACTTAGCTGACCATGACCGACCCAGCATGCTCTGCAAGGAAACTCAGTGGTTATAATATAGAATTATACACGTACAAAAGAAGTAGATGAGTAATGTGAAAGTGTTTTAAATATCATAAATTATAAGTCTTGAACAAGGAGAGGTTGGAAGGATGGAAAATTGATACGTGTAATAGTCCTATTGCTTATTCAGCCTGAGCCAACATGCTGGAGACTATATATATAAACTGGTGTCTGAAATGTGATAGTACGTCATCTAAATAACGTACAGGTAAGTCAAACTTCTGTCAGAGCTTGACCACGTGTCAGAAATAATCTTACAAGAAAGTGTTTGTTTGTTTTGAATTTTCGCGCAAAGCTACACGAGGGCTATCTGCGCTAGCGGTCCCTAATTTAGCAGTGTAATACTAGAGGGAAGGCAGCTAGCCATCACCACCCACCGCCAACTCTTTTACGAACGAATAAGGGCTGAAAGGGCGAGTATGTTTGGTGTGACGGGGATTCGAACCCGCGACCCTCAGATTGCGAGTCGTGTGCTTTAACCATCTGGCCATGCCGGACCTACAAAAAAAGTTACTGTAGCTTTAGCACATTTAATGTGGCCACGTGTGAAAAGGACACTTTTTTGCGAAGTACGAGTAGGGTGTACATTGGAAAAGCTGGGACAGGCAAAGTATGGCTAGAACAGTTTTGTTTTGTAAAGAGCACGTCAGGACTAGAGTATTTATGAAAGCTGTTTCTTCCAGTTTTAACGTGATGACATTAACGGTTTGAAAGGTGATTGTGTTAATCCACTTATATGGTGTCGGTGTGTCTTTACGTGTGAAGTTGTATCGTATACTTAATCTACACTACAGACATAAGACATATCAGTATCAAAGTATTTTAAAGGAACACTTTACACGGGCAATGGTGAATGGTTTTGGTTAGCAAGCCAACCAGTTGCTGTATATAGTAGAGTAATGTTTGATTTTAAAGCATCAGTATTCAGATGGCTCAGTATCTTACCCTATAGAACATATCAGGGACCATCTGGAAGGTAGGTGTGAAGAATGGATACATTTTCAAACGTTTTCTACTTCTCATGAACTTTTGTTTTTTAGTAATTTACGCATTCGATACATTTTTCCCTCCCAAAAATATCCTGATATGCCTTGACCACATAGTTGGTCAACATGTGTGATAGTAGTATTAAGCTCTCTGGGAACTCTGACACTGCTGGCCTTTGAATATGGACAAAGAACATGTATTGTAAGGATGTAATGTACATGTATGTGAAAATATTTACTGTAGTTTCATACCTATCCCTACTTATCCGAGCTACATTAGACATTTGTCTCTAAATTAAATCATTGAGCATTTCTACCTGTCGTGATTTTCTAATGTAAAAAACACACCTTTCATGTCTGTTACTCTTCTTTAGATTATACATACTCTGTCGTCTTTTTTAACTTAGTGAATATTGTAGCTCTTATTCACAAACAGCGTTATTAATTAGCTTGATGAGCAAGTATGAAAGTGTCTCTGTAATTATTTTATACAATATTTGTACTTGTATGGCTCCGATTTTACACCAATTCATTCTGAATTTCGTACTTAACGCTAATGTCAAGTATGTGGGGACACAATGTTTATCAAAACCTACTAATTGGCTTAATGGAAGCTTCTAAGATGTTGGATATGAACATATGAATACGCAACAAAATCTGAATAACAAAAATTTGTCACTGAGTCACAAGAAGATACTTTTGTGTTTATCAGTCTTATTTTCTACATATTATTGCATTTTAATAATTGCTATCTAATTATTCTCATTTGCATCTGAAAATAAGTTTAATTTATGTAATTAGAAAATACGTAAAAAAATTACTGGTTAGTGTAGTTTATCTGAACGAAACAGTTGAACGTAGTATCAAAAACAGTGGAGAAACGGTGCCTTGCAGTTAAACAAACATCAAACATCACGGTAACAACAGAATCTGTGTAAAGGTAATGCTTGTAAATTTAAAGTTACTTAGTTAAATATACTGTGCTTGTCAAAGAAAATATCAACACACCCTAACAGGGAAGATCTTCCCATGATTGAATATATCTATAAAATATAATCTGTCCTTCTTTGACAGGTACTGTGTTTAACGATACAGCGAGTTCACAGTAAACTATAAAAAACATGTAACGTGTTTGACAGTAGAGTAATTTAATTATTCAATAACATCAAAGTCTTTCATAGTTTTAATTCAATAGAAAGCAACTGTTGACATAACTCCTGACAGGTTCAGAAATACATGCACACTAATACGTAATAAAGTTTGTTCTTAACAATTATTGAACGACCTTATGTTAAAAACAAGAGTTCAGTCATCATTACAGATGGGTGTATTATAAAATGTATTGGTGTGTGTGTGTGTGTGTGTGTGTGTGTTGGCAACCCGAACCAATAACAGTAATGTTTTATATAAATACACGTACTAAGACGTTTAAATATACTCATAAATATAATAAAATCAATCCCAATAGTTTACCATTCCGTTCTCCAGTTTATTTATGAATTTATTCAAAATTATTTTAGGCCTAAGAAAACGAACTTAAGGAAAAGTTTTAACACCTTTATTTAATTATATTTTGTCCTATATAGGTGGCGGAGATTTAAAACGTAAAGTATTGTGTAAGAACCAATGTTACTGGCTTCTGTATACATTAGACAGATAAGCTATTTCTATACTTTTTGTTTCTGAGAAGTGTAAAGAAGAAAGGTCCACCTTTCGAAAGCGCTCGGGTTATAGGGTTTTTATTCATTTCTATATTATATATATATATATACATGTTAACGTGATAGAAACCATAATGTTTTAGCGTCGTGGTTTTTATACTTATAACATGGACACGGATTCAAAATTAATACTGGCATCAACTAAGATTTTCTCATTCACGGTATAAAAAAGTTGTCATAAAAAAACAGATAATTTTTCAATTCGCAATAAAATACAAGAAATAAATTTTACATCACGTTTTAGCAACAGACTCAATCATTCCAGCTTTTAAGCACTTTAATTTGTGTTAACATTGACTTACGTAAGAATAAGTGTAAATTAACCCTTTGAACTAATTTCTAATCAGCGTAGGAAAGAGATGAACTAGGGTCCTTATTCATAATCTCTGTATTAATATTAATTGCTAACCAGTGTATAATTAAAGTCTGACTAGGTTACAATTACAGGTAGAATGCTAGTTCATTATGTTGATTTTCAATCACTGTATAAACAAAGTTGGCCTATAAATGATAACAAAACGGAGTACTACAGGGAACTGTGTCCTGCCAGTGTACAGGAGTACTACAGGGAACTGTGTCCTGCCAGTGTACAGGAGTACTACAGGGAACTGTGTCCTGCCAGTGTACAGGAGTGCTACAGAGAACTGTTTCCTGCCAGTGTACAGGAGTACTACAGGGAACTGTTTCCTGCCAGTGTACAGGAGTGCTACAGGGAACTGTTTCCTGCCAGTGTACAGGAGTGTTACAGGGAACTGTTTCCTGCCAGTATACAGAAGTGCTATAGAGAACTGTTTCCTGCCAGTGTACAGGAGTGCTACAGAGAACTGTGTCCTGCCAGTGTACAGGAGTACTACAGAGAACTGTGTCCTGCCAGTGTACAGGAGTACTACAGAGAACTGTTTCCTGCCAGTGTACAGGAGTACTACAGAGAACTGTGTCCTGCCAGTGTACAGGAGTGCTACAGAGAACTGTGTCCTGCCAGTGTACAGGAGTGCTACAGAGAACTGTGTCCTGCCAGTGTACAGGAGTACAACAGAGAACCGTGTCCTGCCAGTGT
>NW_013670424.1:72831-81028 GCF_000517525.1 Limulus polyphemus | reverse complement strand
GACCCCACTGAAGACTTGTCACCTGAAAAAGCCACTATCGAAGAAGAAACTCTATTCGGTTTGAGAAGGGAAACAGTGAAGCCCCTGATGAAGTTATTACCACTGATGAGACTATTACCGATAAGAGGACAATTCCTGATGGAGCAGATGAACCTCACGTGAAGCAGAAGCCAGTGGGGAAGAAGATACATCCCGTAAAGTCAAGAGACTTTGTTGAATTTTAATTTTGTGTTTGTAGTGTTTGTAAATTCTGTACATTTAATTAAGTTATTGTTAATGATCTATTGGTTTAATTTAAGTGGCTATTGTTCGGGATGAACAATACTAACGAAGAGGCAGTGTTACAACAGCGGAAGTCACGTGACGCTGGTAACACGTGATGAGTGTCTAGAAGATTCGCGAAGACGCTAGTGCATGCTACGCGCGTGTTTTTGATTGTATATAAGCGCGCCAGACAAAGGAGAGGATCATTCAGAACTGGAGTAGCAGAGAGGGAGATTGAAGCTATAGACACCGATAACCACCATAAGAAAAGTGCGTGAATCGTTCGTTGTGAATTATAGCATATGTTGAAGTTAAAGTGACTGTGGAAATTAAGTGTATTGCAAATTTGACTTGTGAAAGAATAAACTAGTTTTATTTAAGAAAGGACCTGTATCGCAGAAGTTTCTCGGAAATAATTTGTACGGAAAATTAACAAACGAACACAAAGACGTAACACTATATTAAATCAATGGAAAAGAACGTCTCTCAAGTCCTGTGATGTTATTTATACTTAACAGTTCCCATTACTTTACATCAAAATGTCATGAGTTTTTATTGTATTTTTTGCATTCTGTAGATTTGAAACATTTCTAATATTTCTGTCCTTCGTTGTTCTCTCGTTTAACTTTGTTTCGGAATGTTTCGCTTTTGGAATAAAACTGAGATTATAGTTTGGTTATCATACAACTCTCCACATTTGGAAAGAAGTGTGGACATCTTTTATTTTCATGCACACACCTAATTCAGTTGTAATTACTTGTGTGTGCTATGAATAGTTAAATTACTTTTCGTTCACTGCTGAACTTGTATCCAACCTCTATCCTGGCAAACAAGAATTCAACTTAACTCCACAATACATATTCTTCTCGTTAGGTTGTTATTTATTCTAATCTGCAAGAAATCACTGTAATTAAGAGTAAGGCTGTAAGACGAAAATGTTAGTGCCATGACCAGAAGCAGTTGATCAATACGTCAGTGGTATTCCGAGCTACAGAGTGTACCAGCAAGAAAGGATAATTGGAGGGGCTGGAGTCAAGACAAACAGACAAGGACACCTTGAAGATGTAGTTGTTGAGCGTTCCAGATCGAATGGGGAACATTGCTGTAAATTTAAGTTTTTCATCTAATGTACCTAATGAAGATTTTACATATTAAGTTTACATCTAAAATTAAAACTTTGTGAAACATAAGATGTTTTATTTTCATCTACTTTCGTAAAGTCACTTCATAAAATTAATAGTGTTTTACTTGTCTAGTTTTCATCTCAACTTGTGATTTTGTAAAATGAAAGGCATTTGATTTTCATATACTTTATAAAACAAAAATGTATTTTTTTCCTAGAAGGTTCTGATCTTAAATGTTTAAAAGTGCTAGTAGTTAAACGTTGTAAGCTTCTCAATCATACTGCACACGTTTCAAGACTTATAATTTAAACCTTCAATCTAATAGAAGAAATAATCGATCTCCATGTCAAGTAGAAATATCTATTTGATGTGCTGCTAGTCAGGGCAGTAAACATTATCTATTTGGAATTGTTAAATGGTTTATTTGCACGTAATATGTGTTTTTCACAACTGTTTACTACATTTTACTGAATCATTGTAAAAGGCTTTTGTTGGCCGATCCCATATGCTCGTCTTACCATGAAGCATGTTTGCCCAAAAACAAGGGTACTATATGATCGAGATATAAATTATTCACGATTTATTTTTAATTCGTTGCATTTAAAGTCAGTGATGGCCTGAAAGTATAGGTCAGAAGACAAGTAGTATGTGAAACATACCAGGTGTTTCATTTTCTTTTAAATTCAAAAGATTGGTATTTCTTTTTTTTTTGCCAAAACTTTCAAAATGTTTTGCATTTGTATTAGTGTAATGGTTAAATATATGTATCATGCAGATAACCCGCTTTGGAATACAATGGCTTATACTTGTCGAGTAAAACATTTTCACAGGTCATTCCTCATGTATTTTCAGGATTTTTCTATGGAAGGTATTGTTGGAGAATCCTTGGGCTTATACTAGTAGGTTCTCTGGTTGGATTAGTTGTGTAGATTTTTAGAAATATTTTATTATTATGTTGATGTAACTGACTATGTAGCAATTGTAACATGGGGGATTTTGTCATATTCTAATAAGTATATAGTAGCTGATTCCCTCACTACAATTCAAATTTAAAGAGAAGTGTACTCATATTTTCTCTTCCTGCACGCTTCTGATTAGGATATAATTGTTTGTCTTGTGTCTGTGTGCTGTTGAATGAGTGAATTGTTTTTATTTTACAGTAGAACTTGTGTTCAATCTTTTTCCTCAGTTCAGTCAGGTCAGAATTCATTTCAATTCCGTAATATATTTTCTGCAAAACATCATGTTATAGCAGTTACTATTCTTACCTGTAAGATACCATTAAACCTGAGAATCACAAAGTTAACACATCAGAAAAAAATGGGTCTACTGATTAATTAGTTTTAACCAGAAGCTAGTGATCAAAAAGTCCAGAAGTAGCCTAAAAACACATATTACTTATATTATAAGCCTTGACTCTATTACTGCATTTCAGTTGAGGATAGTGATTTATAACTGCAGATGGTGTCTCGAACTGACTCCTTTTTGAAGAGTTAAATCATAGGAATTTTTCTATTCTACAGTATTATAAACGCTTGCAAGGCACGAAATGTTAACATTTTAAAGAAAGAAATATCTATAGGGTTGAACTATATCAGTAAAATAAGGAATGATATATTTCAACAAGTTAGTCCACAACCAGCTAACAAGTTATAAGGACTGATGTATTTCAACAAACTACTAGCGAGTTATAAGGACTGTAATATTTCAACAAGCTAGTCCACAACCAGCTAACAAGTTATAAGGACTGATGTATTTCAACAAACTACTAGCGAGTTATAAGGATTGTAATATTTCAACAAGCTAGTCGACAACCAGCTAACAAGTTATAAGGATTGTAATATTTCAACAAACTACTAGCGAGTTATAAGGATTGTAATATTTCAACAAACTACTAACGAGTTATAAGGATTGTAATATTTCAACAAACTACTAGCGAGTTATAAGGACTGTAATATTTCAACAAACTACTCCACTACCAGCTAACAAGTTGAACATCGTATGTAGCAAAGAAAGTTAAACGGGTACAAGAACACTGCAGTACATTGAAGCTATAGTATGATCCTCTTTTGAAAATGCAAACTAGATAATTCACACTTAGAAACTTCAAACAAGATAATTCAGTTTGATTCAGGTCTATAAAAGCAGCACAAGAGTTATGTTAATAAGTTTCTCCAAAACACTTAACTGAACAAAAGATCACTTGTCCAAACTTGGATAGAACAAATGAAAGCAAGCCATCATATTGAACGAAAAGTAGGTTTACTAAAATGCCTGCTAAAGTGGGTAATTTAATATCATTCTGCTGGAGATACAACATTGCAAAAATAGTCCAGAGCATGTCGCGACATTTTTTTCAATAGATTTATAGTAGATATAGGTTATAACTATAATGACGAGATCTGAGATATGAACAACACTGCTATTAGACACATGCAGACACGACTAGACCGGGAGTAAATACCATTTTTCTATAGACTAGATGTTAATAACATATGGTTGCATAAAAACAAAACATCCAGTACACGTCTAAGTCAACAAGCTAGTTTCTCCACAAAGTACAAGTACAAAGGAATGCAAGCTGTACCAATGATACACGATAGATAAAATCCTATGTCTTAGGTTGCTCAAACGGGTACTTGAAAGTCGGCTGTGCATAGCTGATTGAATTTGGAAAGCATGTGAAGAAAAAGGGTCAACCTCAAAGCCCCCTGCAGTGAAAAGTTTGCTACAGGACAGTAGTCCATAACCAGGCATTTCACATAAACATCATAGGTTGTTGAAGAAGAGGTGATGAAAAAGTGTACTTACTCATCCTTGTACTGTTAACATGGATTGTAAACACCTCTCTGTATACCATTCTCGGTTAAAGTAGGTAAGTTCTAAAACGCTTTAATACTGTCATGTGAAACTTGAAGTGATTAACTAATGCCAGTTCGGGCACACCCAGCACTTGGTAAAATGGAAGACATTATTTAACAATATAAGTTGTCTCGCTGTTAATAAACAAAATCAAGACTAATAAGGTTGGTCTAATTATACACACGCTGTTATTGTTTTGTTTAAAAATGGATCAAAAATGAGAAACAATTGTAATAATTTTCGTCTTGTTAGAAAATGTTACTGGCTAAACTAGAATATTCATTTCTTGAGAGAAAACACATTTCATGTAAAAACCTCTGTTAATAAACCAAACAGAATGAAGAAAGACGAGCAGTGAAAGCTTGTTAAAATGTATATCCCAGATGCGGGTTTCTACGAGCAAACGTATTGCCAAGAAGTTAATAGCAAACAAGATAAACAGTGATACAAAAGTTTCGTTAATTTGCTCTCATTTTCTGAAAGCCAAGACGTACGACGTACCATAAGGTGTTTACCCTTATCTTCAGACCGTTCCTTCTTATCGATCTGTTTACCATTTGTGCATATACTTCACTATGTATATACGTAACTAAGCTCCCCGTGACTGTGTGATTCGCCAATAAAACTGATGAAACACGGATGAAACCAAGGTCTGAGATGTTTTACTAATATCTATTTTTGGAGTCTTTTAATAGCAGAGTTTTTTTTCTTTCTAAAATTTGATCGCTACATCATTTTACGCGACTTATTTGCTTGTTGTTTCACTTGCGTTCGATACTTCCAAGTTTGCATTGACTTAGGCATCCTTCTATATAATTATTTTTCTCCCATCTTCACATTGCATCTTTTAATATCTCTTATTTATCCAAATTTTCTAATCCTTCATTTTTATATTTTCGCTTGACTTTTTATTTTCAATTTATGACATTGTTTGTGAGCTATCGACTACCATAGTACATACCAAATAACCGATAATATAAACGAGTATAAAAGATACTGCCTGCTCTTTTCAAAACTGTTGTCTTTTTTTATCTGTAAGGAAATAATTACAATTAGAGTACATAATATTGTCACTTTGTAGAAATCTCCGTTTCGTTTCCTTGTACAAAAACATTCGTTCTGAAAATCATTGGAAAGAGTTTCATACAGAAACAACTTATTCATGACGATAAAAATAATAACAGGTACTTAACACGTAAGAATTAAAAACATGCTATATTTCAACTATATAAATATTAGGTCTAATAATGTGATTTCCTATCAATTAAACAAGTTGTTCTTCAACGATACACAGTAACAACTTTCTATCAAACAGCAAAACATTTTCTTAGATTATCTTTCAAACAGACAAAATTATAAGAGCGTTTTGAGAGGGCTGCTTCCATAGGGAATTATTACCTAAACACATTGCAAAGCTAAAATTGAGTTGATAAAGTTCTAAAAATAGTTCATCATACATTACTATAATTACAGGTATGCCATGCTGGGCACTTTCTTTGGGTAATTTTTCTAATGATCTTTCATCCTGTGAGATGTAAGAACAATGGGTGGTTTTTTAATCATATCCACCAACAACTCTTGGACTACTCTTTACCAACGAACAGTGGGATTGACCGCCACATTATAACGTCCCCACGGCTTAAAAGGGCGGGTATGTTAGGCAACGAGTTTCGATCATATGATCAGCAGATTGCGATGTGAGCGCTCTATTCATGCAAGGCCCTTTGTATGTTATTCCTATGGCACAGTGTAACAATTTAAATTCAAACCTGGGTTATTTATTTTAAATACGTTCGGCATTAAAATATCTTTCAAATTATTGCATATCCAAGAGACATGCTTCTCGATGGCTCAGCGAGAGGTCTGAGGGACTTTCACACTAAAATACCCTCAGTGGGCAGAGCCCAGATAGCCCACTATGTAGCTTTGCGCGTAACAATAACAAACAAAGACATAAACAACCTCATGTAGTCTTCTAGACTTCGGTTTTATTTTAAGTCTATTACACTTTATATGTGATCCTTTGTGCTAACTCTTTTATCAAAATTCATTTAGTCTTCGGTATTTGTTTGTTTGTTTGTAGTTATGCACAAAGCTACACAATGGGCTATCTGTGCTCTGCCCACCACGGGTATCGAAACCAGGTTTCTAACGTTGTAAGTCCGCAGACATACCGCTGTGCCACTGGGGGGCTCTTCAGTATTTACTAATATGATTGTTTGTAGTTAAGCTACACAATGGGCTATCGGTGCTCTGCTCACCATGGGTATCGAAACCCTCTTTCTAGCGTTGTAAGTTCGCAGACATACCGCTGTGCCACTGGGGGGGCCTAATAATATGTAAAACATTGAATACAATTATTAAAAATAAAATAAAATTACCGAAAGGATGAAAACTGTAAAGAATATAAAAAAACAACTGAAAGTGAATAAGAACACCCATGATTTATAAGTATACCTTTGCACTAAAACAAGCAAACAAACCGATAAAATAGGGAATTTTTTTAAACGGTTTGATTTGAATTTTTTAGGAAAATGAATTTGCTCTACAAGATTCAAACCAAAAAAGGAAAGAGGATGTTTAAAACGTATATAATAAGTTTTAAGAAACTTTAGAGATGCTTTAATGACGCACAAGAGATTAAAACAAAGTGCAAACACTAGGGAAATTTCTTAAGCGAACACGAAATAGTTTAATTTTATTTTTCATTTGTAGTGAACCAACATACAATTTATACAAGAAAATTGTTTATAATGACGGTGATTAATGTTATACACTAAGATATTTTACATGTTAAAAATAAACTCTTATTCATTTTTAAAACGTTCTATTCCATAAGAGTACAAGAAGCAAATAGCTAATTTTTGTGGTTTGTAATTAAGATATTGCTACGTCTGTGTTCGTTTGTTAATTTCCCGTAAAATTTCTTTCCGAAAAACTTCAGTGATACAAGTCCTTTCTTAAATAAAACTAGTTTATTCTTTCTCAATACAACTTTGCAATACACTTAATTTCTAAAGTCACTTTAACTTAAACACACACTAGAATTCACAACGTTTCACGCACTTTACTTACGTCTTGACTTGATTATCTGTCTCTGTCTGTCAGCAATTCAATTATTTATCCCGTCATTTTATTTGCCGGCTTATATACTATAAGAGCGCGTGTCTAGCAAACACTCGAGCCTTCAGGAACGTTTGAGATACTCATTACGTGTTACCAGCGTCACGTGGCTTCGGCTGTCGTAACAATATGTTGAATTATTTCTTTAAATTAATTTAATTAATGATATTGATTAGAATCAGTGGCGTAGCAAGAGGGGCAAGGGGCAGTCACCCCCGGGCGCAGGTGTGAAGGGGTGCAAACTTTCCTCTGGCCTATAATGCCTATTAATTGATAATTATGCCCTCCCCTAGGATATAGCGCAATTGCCCTACATTAAGTAAATACGACACAGTGTTACCTTTTGTGTGTCTTACGCTTGCAGTTTTAACTTTTCAAAGCCACCCACTGAAATACAGTGAGACTGAATTGACGTACAGAAGTAAATTACACTATTCCATCATTCATCTGTAGATCAAATACAAGTCCTAAAGTACAAGTACAAGTAAGTGTATGTTCAACAAAAGTAAATACGAGATTGATGTAACATCTAAATCCAAACCTAAGACTAAAAAGATGGAAATAACAGGTCTAACATTAATGTTAGATCTAGATGTACTAGCGACTTAATCTAGGAACTGTAATCTAGCACCACTAATTAGGTAGCCTATATATATGTTTTCTCATTCTAAAACCTTTAATATTAAATATAGCCTTTGAGCCTCTAGGCTTATATTATATTACGATTACACCCTTCTCCACAATTTTCATTCGAGCGATTTCAGACTTGTCTCCTGTAGTGTTCGTGTTGTTAAACCTATCGAGTTTTTAAATGTGATTTAGCA
>NW_013670424.1:68094-71860 GCF_000517525.1 Limulus polyphemus | reverse complement strand
GCCCTCGTGTAGCTTTGTGCGAAATTCAAAAAAGAAACAAACCATTTGCCATCCAATGGAATCTACATTTAGCTCCAACTCTGGCTTGAGTAACTATAAACAAATTCACAACTTAATAAAAATCTCTAGTAACACAGTGGTATTTTTTTCTCTGGAAACTAGTGAGGCACTAAAAGGAGGAGAGGACAACTACTGATTGACCATTATATGTAAAAGGTCGATAGAAACAAGAATTAGAAAATAAATCCTCTTTGTAAAACCAGTAACCAGAAAAAGACAGAAAAACTTGCAAAAAATATAATGCCAGTGTCTCCAGACCACTACATCAAAATTATTCAACCAGTACTTTACCGTAAGTGTGGCAAGAGCGTGTTGATTAAATAAAGACAACTCGTACTCCTCTCCATCCAGAAGCAGGAAGACAGTTTTCTCAAGTTCCTCATCTGCTGGAATATATGTGTAATTAAGAATAAATTAAAAAACCTTTATCAATAGTTTAAAAAAGTCCTTACAATAATATTTATTGCAACAAAGACTTATTTCTCCGATGAAAACTGTTATAATTTAAATATTATTTCAAAAATTATTTTTCAAACAAAACTGACTTTTTGTAATACTAAAAGATTGGTATCAAAAATAAAATTATGACAACAAAAGTAGGTTGTTTTCAGTCTGTCAACAGTATAGCTTACAAATGAATCGGTGTTGACAACTTGATTTGTCATAGCAACCGACTAAATAAAGATTACCTGTTAACTGTTTTAGTTGTAAAATTTCAAATTACAAAAATTACAAATTACAAAATCTTTCATGATATCGAAACATTTTTGATATTAATATGGTATAATAAAAAGCCATGATATTGTTTTAATAAAAACATTTCACATAATCCGCGTGAAAATAATCCCATTTAATGTTTCACCAGCTTATTCTGAGGCTTAAAGCTAATGTCAACCACGTCTATAACCTGATAAAGGGATTTCGTATTACCTAACGATAAATATTGCAGCAATTATGTATGTTGTTACCACTTTTATAGAAACCCCTGTGAACATGTAGGATATCGCTCACTTACTGACCGTTGATCAGTGTGGGTTCATAAACAGTGGATGAAATAATCCAATTCAACGTTTGCAACTTCTCTACAAGACTGTTAAACGTAACAATTCTTAAATTGTATTCCTTTTGTTGTACACATGTAAGTAATAAGTTAAACACACGAGTATTATTTATTGTAGCTGCTATTAGTTTTAGCTTCTTTTTTTTAGTTATGCCCATATCATCATCGTTAGTCTGAGAACTTACGAGTGTCTAGATATATATACTGTAGATACCAGAACACTGATTGGATGTAGTCCTTTGTTTCACCTATGTTTTATACAATAAATCAGCAGTTCTGATCACTTGTAGGGGTGTATAGACATATATCGTGGCTTTCAGGAGACTATCTTTATGTCTACTGTGTTATATACTTTCAGCAGTTTGAGTACTTGTGATGATGTATAAACATATGTTGTGGCTTTCAGGACATTACAGTCGAGAAGAGATTTATTCTTAAAACTATAACCGAAAGTTTATATAATTTTGAGACGTTTGGTTAATACAAAATTCAATCTTGTACAAGCTTTATATTGGGCAGGAAAAGGTAGTCTTAGAAGGAGTAAATTACGAAATAATGTTATTTAACTGCGCACTTTGAGAGGGAAGGAGGCTAGGTTGGCAGGTTAAAAAAAATTAGTGGTCAGTGTTTTATAATATTTTATGAAAGACGCTGGAAGTAGCTCAAATACCTGTTACGCTACCATCTATAAAACAAATATTTCTCTCTCATGAGGTTCAGGTATGGTTTAACGGTTAACTTACCTGGATTGTGAATCGAAGAGTTCACATGCCGAGTCTAATTATTACGAAAACGTACTTCGCGCTTTGAGGCCGTGAGTGTATTATAAGAGTGATGGTCAATTCCAACTATTAGGTCAGAAAGACCAGCTCAAGAGTTGACGGTGAGTGTTGTTGGCTAGCTACCTACCTTCTAGTACAGTGGTTCCCAACCTGGGGTCCGTGAGGTAATACTGGAGGTTCGTAAGCTATGTTCTTTAATTAAATAATGCACGGAAAGACACAGAATAATAACAACGTAAAAATCTGAGACTGTTCTATAACTGTCACAATTGTTCTGGCTCTCTAAGTATGTGAGAAAAGCCGTTAAAAATTCAGCTAAGCTCCTCGTGGGAAAAAATTGTGGAACATAGTATCAATAAAGCAACATTAACCATCTCATTAAACAAATAATGTTTTAATTCTGCTGTTCTTTTAATTGCACACTCAGTTATATATGTCTTTTATTTGACAGTGAAAAAATGAGAAAACAAGTTAATTATTAGTTAATAAAAAAAGTTTGTTGGGTAGACGGAATTTTTCAAAAACATGGGGTCTGTGGGAAAAAAATAAAATAAAAGGGGTCCTTGGTGGTGAAAAGTTTAGGAACCACTGTTCTAGTGAGTTTTGCACTTCAAAATTAGGGACGGCTATGCTCAGGTAGCTTTGCCAGAAAATTGTCGGAGTTTTGTAATCCAGATTTTCTAAGTAAACATTAATGATCGTCAGATATTTGATCACAAGTCATGTGCTTTTGCTAAATACGGAGTGTTTTAAAAGTCACTTCAGACGACTGTGTTCAGGAAACTGGTGGACACAATATTGTTTGGGTTAACCACTTTAAAAATAGTACATATAACATTGCAGTAGTTTGTTCAAACTGCTTGAATATAAATTTAGACGATAGTTTTTCATACACATAGGATTGATTTAGTGTGACGCAGCATGGAGAAAGCGTTAAAATCTGTATAGAATAAATCAGAGAAAAATATACCCATAAAAGTACGTTAAGATAAACGGTTAATACAGGCATTACCAATAGGAAGGAGAAAATCCGAAAATTGTTATTTGATGAAAACTGTAGAAATCTGTAAACATATACTGAAACAAAATTATAAAAGTTTAGAGACGTGCTTAAGATTAACAGAAAAATCCGTAAAATACTCAAACAATAAGTTGTATTAAAGAAAGTATAAACATAACTAACGTGTATGTACCACGTTATGACGGGTTTCGATAGCACTGGTGGGCGGAGCACAGATAGTCCATTAGGTAGCTAACCGAAGCAAAGTATGTTCCAATACATTATATTTTGCTTTATGCATTTTGCTTTAAAAATGTCAGAGTTTGTATTTTTTTAATTGCTCGAAGCTCGTAATTTTACTGTTACTTAAATGTCGACCAAGCTCTAAAGTTCAAAATTCCCATATTTTGTTTCAAGTTTCATTTTCATATGTTGATCCACAATTTCGAGGAATAAGATTCAAAATTCCACATGAGTTTGTAGAGTAACACGAAAAACTGCAGGGATGATTTTTTAATAAAACCTTTAACAACTGATTATAAAAACTCGCCAAACTTTGATTTAGGTACAGCATTAATCAACGTTAAACTAATGGTTAATCTAGTTACTTTTCCCAAACTCAAACCAAACATGCAATGACTTCTGTTGACACTTTGTAATTGGAATCCCGAAGTCATATTGCTACTGTCATGTTTTGTAGACCAGATTATTTACAGTTGGTGTGTTTGTGACTTGTTGGCGATAAATTTCAACAACAAACAAACAGCAACACAGTCCACTTGTTTTATAATATTACAACAATACAAATGTATTGTTACGCCTCCGTTCGTTATTAATTTTCTGTATAATTTCTTTCTGAAGAAA
>NW_013670424.1:66741-67986 GCF_000517525.1 Limulus polyphemus | reverse complement strand
ACGTCTCTCTCTGTCCGCAGTTCAATTACACAGCATTACATTACATTGTTGCCGTCACGTCTTGACCATCTTATATATAAAAGAATACCGAAATCTAGTAAACGCTAGAGGTTTCATGAACGTTCTAGAAGTGCATGACGTGTTACCAGCGTCACGTGACCTCCGCTGTCGTAACAGTATATATAAATGTTCTTTACACTGTTGATTATAACAGTTGTAATATACTACTGTTGTACAGAGTTATTTAAATTAGTAACAACAAAGGCAAAGAAATTATTAAAAAGGTTTGTTAAGAGTGCTAATATAAATCTCAAATGGATATTAAGAGATGAATTAGAAAGGGTACTTGTCAGATATAAAAGACTGTTTAGTATATGTATTATTATTAATTGATTTATTTTGTGTTTGTAATTCATTGATGTCGAGGCTATTAAACGTTGTGTAAAATCCATTGATATCGAGGTTATAGATGTTTCTAGAAGGCCTAAGTGATAGATGTGTAAATAACGGCGACCAGACGAGCGGTGACAGAGAGAAAAAGTAAAGTCACGCAATAGAGAAGATAGGTTAGAGAAAAGTTAAACATAAAGTTAACCATCGTGGGAGTGAAAGGACTAATGGTTGATATATTAGAGTGAGATTAACAATTTTGAAAGAGATGAATAGAAATGTGTTGTCTCGTCAAAGGGTACTCTAAAGAAGAGCAGACGATTATTGAAAGTACAAAGAGGAGACGATTATTGAAAGTACGAAAAGCAGACGATTATTGGAAGTACAGGATAAAACCGCGGTAACACAACGACAACGTAAGTGAACTATACACGAATGCTATTGCGAAAAAAATAGATAGGCTTGTTAACTGAATACTAAAACAATTGAATAGGTCTAAGTGGATTTTTGACAATAAAAAGATAATTGTATAGTGTTTAAGACACAACTATGATCTCCATAGTGTGAAGAATTTTGTACATAGATTTAACTTGTTTCGAATATATATATATATATAGATTATTTTAAAACCAAGTAGAGTGCTGTTCTTAGTTTATTTATCGCTAAACAAGTCACAGACACCTACTCTAGAATAATCCTTATCTCAACACATCCATATATTTGCATTAATATACATATACTGTTACGTCTCTGGTCGTTTGTTAATTTCTTGTAAAAGTTCTTTCCGAGAAACTTCGGCGATACGAGTTCTTTCTTAATTAAAGCTAGTTTATTTTTCTTGTTACAAACTTTGTA
>NW_013670424.1:59787-66254 GCF_000517525.1 Limulus polyphemus | reverse complement strand
CCCGTACCCCCCCCCCCCACCCCACACACACACTCAGCCATTTTTTGGCTTAATTATTTTCCTCTGAAATATTTTAACGTAAACTACTTGCCACGACAAACGAAATCTGCACTCGGACCATGCTAAAATTCATGTAACATTGCAGCTGCCTCAGTCTTGGCGCAGCTTGTGTGGATTGTTTAAAACACAGACAGGCAGTTGGTCACTGGCAGCTGCTAATGAAGAAGAAGCAAGAATTGTCTGTGAGTTAAATACCGGTAAAGCTACCTAAATTATGTTCATGATTTCACTGCTGTAAGTCTTAAATAATATCCATGTGGACAAGAGGATCTAATTGTAAAAAGTGGTTGTCTGTACCGTTAGCATAAAACAATGAATTAAGGACGTTTTAAAAAATGATTAGAAAATACACTGTAGGAGCTGAATTATAGTTTTCTTGAAAATAAATATTTGTATTCTTAACGATGAGTTGCGCGTTTAATTTGACTTCTTAAAGTTAAGCTTTGTTTACACTTGTGGAGACTGTAAGGCCTAATATATTGGTAAAACCAAACACCATCTATTAGCCAATGAACATGTG
Organism: Limulus polyphemus; assembly: GCF_000517525.1. NCBI lineage: Eukaryota > Metazoa > Arthropoda > Merostomata > Xiphosura > Limulidae > Limulus > Limulus polyphemus. The sequence continues at coordinate 65,674 of NW_013670424.1, read as the reverse complement.
AGAATTTCCATCAAAACAACACAAAAAGTTGAATAACCCCTGTGCTTCCTCTATACGCCAACATAGTGAAGAAACAGGACACGAACTTACCTATCAAATTTCAATATCCTTTGCAAGGCCAACACTGATCTGGAATTACTGATTAAAGAAACTCCACATCAAACAACTTTCACCAACAATGAATAGCATGCAATCTTCTTTTAAATTGCATTTTTGTTAATATGTACAGTATGTCTGTTTGTTACTCTTGCATTGTAATTATTATATTTTGCTTTAGATACTGAAGATGCAATCTGTAAGGTTCCGAAACGTTTATCTGTGTCCCCTTCTGTCATAAATAAACAATGTTGTTTATCTTAAGTGTCGTTATCCCTTTTATTGTGAAACTTCGATTTCCTCCGAACACATCGATTGATAATTTCAATTATTATTTTTACTCCATATAGTGCAATGAAATAAGTTAGTTATCATTGTTATTTTCTATCTGTACAATACAAATCAATAATTACCATTAATTTATTTCAAATGTTGTCTGAAGGCCTGTTTTAGCTTTGCATAGAGACTCGTAAAACTAATGCAATATAGTGTAAATGCTTTAGGATATGATAAACTTTAGTGAAATTTGAAATTTCTATTGCTTCATTTAGAGTTACATAAACCTGAATTAAGTAGCTTGTTTGCTACTACAGATAAAATCAAAGAAAACTGATTAAAAATCTGATAAAGCTAGAAAAGGCTGAAATTTCTTGTGTACAGAAAGTGTACTGCTCTAAAATAATATTTGAAAGTGGGCTTTACATGATTGTTACATTTTCTTAAGTACGTAACACGTGCCACCAAGCTTTCAAGTTTTTTAGATAAGCCAAATGAATATAATGCATATAACTGACATTTCATCTTTCGTGGGGATTGTCGAGAGCAATTTTTAAGGATTACGATGTTTACACGTATTAAAAGAAACGTAGAACAGAAAAGTGTCCAAATTCCATGGATTTTTAAATACTTGTTATTTCAAATCGACAAGTATATTATGTTTTTTAAATCAATTGAGAAGTGTGTGTTTTGCTTATATATGTGTGTGTGTGTGTGTATTTATTTGAACAAATAAAACAGAGTCGATAATAACCCATAAATAAATGAAAAATACTTTTGATAAATATACGTTATGCGAACAATTATCAGCTATCTTTCTTTTCATATAAAATTCATCATGTACAAGATTAGCACGTAAGACCACGGAAATTGTAGTAGAAGGAATAAAAGCTTATAAGTAAAAATATAAAAATAATGTAATAATATTCCAATCATTGCTATATTCAGTGTTGACAAGGCTTTTCGCCAGCCAAGGCTCATCAGGCGGCCGGGATACGATAAACACAGTAGTCGTTATAGAATACCGTTTTAATATAATTGAAGAATATCCAAAATATAACAGAATTATGTCTAGAAAACTAAACAATGTTTTCATTTGTCACTAATCGAGAATACAAAATTTCTGAGCCCACAAAATCAAACTTTCATGCGACATAACCACGACTTAAAATGCAGTGAACTTTTCTAGTTGGAAAACCACCACTTTCGATAATCACAAAATGAACACCAGGAACATAAAATCTTTTCAACATACACAAGGTATAACGTAAAATATTTCCCTCATTTTACGCGCAGACACAAGGAACAGTATCCCACTCAGACAAACATAAAAATGCTCGGGTCTACCAATGAATAGTGGGATTAGTCGGTACATTATAAAGCCCTCACGACTGAAAGGACGAGCATGTTCGCTGACGGGGATTCGAACCAGCAGACTGTGAGTCGAGCGCCTTAACCACCAGCCTGTGGCAGGCCTCTTAAAAAAGGAAGACATATGTTCAGTAACTATAACCTGTAGTTATAATGATTAATGGTAGTAATTCTCAACAAAAAAAGAAAAGTTTGCACATGAGATACAAATGTCAAATTTGTATTGATAATCGAAAAGAGGGCAACAGTCAATTCTATAATTATTTTGGACTAGTTTATTCAATAGAGTAAAAGTTAAAAACGTGCAAGCTAGGCCTAAGACCTTTTTATCTAATCCCATTATTCTGTATACAGAACATAAGATACTAAATAATTCAAATTATAAATCACGAGATTAACGAAATATTCAAGTGTAAGATGGAACGTTCACTCAGGTTATATTTCCTGGTTAAAGGTACAGACTTTATCCACATAATGTACATTTATTCTGATTTCATTTAAATAATACTAGACACCTCATCTTTCATTATCTAAGTAAGAACAAAAAGTAAACTAAATTTTCACCCTGTAACAATAAAGTATATATTTTTTCTCGACTACAACGCACTATCTAACGGTAAAGATTTAGAGAAATTCATGACTATGCTATAAAAAGTAATTTGATATAATTTGCCAGGTTCAAGGATATGTTCTGAAACTAAGATCTAATTTCTTAGTTCTCAGAATATAAAAACAAACTCGTTACTTAAAATCAACCAAAGCGAATAAAGAAAGCGAGTTTCCTAGTTAAAACAAAAATTTGATTTTCTGGTTTCAAAAATATTCTACATGAAGACCTAATTTCGTAGTCCAAAAATGCTACATAATGTAATTTCCTAATTTAAGAAGTATTAAATGTACAACCCTTAGGTTCTAGTTTAAAAAATAATTAATAAAATTACTTAAAGTCTTAGTTCCAAATATCTAAAATTCTAGTTCCAAGAATGCCAAATCATAATAACAATTGTTTAATACATTAAAATAACAAAATTTATGTAATTACAGTGGATTTATAAAATTTTGAAGCCCATTCGTTCGAAATATCTGAAATGCAATAAAACTTATTAAAATATAGGTCTTACAGGCTGACAATCTAGCAGTAACTGTTGATACTGCTCGTTAAATATAATATATTATACAACAACGTAAGTGTAATACAGACTTTCGAAGTTTTTAATTAATTTTTTGTTATATTCTTCGATGATCTATAACCATTTGTAACGACGATTTGAAATCATATGATCTCTCAAGCTTCCTGTAATCCATGACTTTTCATACAAAAGGAGATTCGGTGAGATATTAATTTTTCTCCTGAGATTAAATAAAGCCATTAACGTCTGTTATGCGCGTTTATAATTAGGGATTTTGATCTTCAACGTGTCATATTAAATCATAGCTTATGATTAAGTAAAAACATTGACTACAGTTTTTTTTTTGTCTTATACTGACCACGATTTTTGACCACAATGATAAATCAAGTCTTCATTTTATGGCATTTAAATACATTCCAATTTAATATACTATTGGTTTGCCTTGTTGTGGGGTGTAAAACAAAACCCATTTATGCGCCTTGTATTTCGTATGTATTTATTTCTGATGTTTATTGTTTTCTAGTTTGATTTGGAGATTTAGTGGCAAAACTAATTGTGAAATTAAAATTTTATATTTGTTCTAATAATTTTAGAACTTTTTATTTATTTTCATTTATTGTTGTGAACACTTGCAAATCACACCATACATTGTTCTGAGTGAAAGCCTACTTTCTTTCGCTATCTTTCAAAATAAATCCTTGAAAACATGCTATTTGTTTTTTGATTTTGAATTTCGCGCAAACCTACCCGAGGGCTATCTGCGCTAGCCGTCCCTAATTTAGCAGTGTAAGACTAGAGGGAAGGCAGCTAGTCATCACCACCCACCGCCAACTCTTGGGCTACTCTTTTACCAACGAATAGTGGGATTGACCGTCACATTATAACGCCCCCACGGCTGAAAGGGCGAGCATGTTTGGTATGACGGGGATTCGAACCCGCGATCCTCAGATTGCGAGTCGAATACCTTAACCACTTGGCCATGCTGGGCCTACCATCCAGGAACCGAGTTTTTCGTCTCTAGTGTTGGAAGCATGCTCATCTAACGATTCATTGAACAGAGTTTTTCGTCTCTCGTCTTCGAAACATGCTCTTATAACAACAGAACCAAGATTTTCGTCTTTTGTCTTAGAAACATTCTCATATAGCCAAAAAAAACAAAGATTTTTGTGTCTTGTCTTCGAAACATTCTCATATAACCAAATAACCCAAATTTTTGTCTCTTGTCTTCGAAACGTGCTTGTATAACCAAAGAACTGATATTTTTGTTTCTTGTATTAGAAACATGCTCATATCACTTTTTTTCGGAGTTAAGTGTTTCTTAAACTATTTCTGAAAGTACTATTATCAGGAGTGAAAAACCAAATCATAAATAATAGATTCACACGGTCCTTAACTCAAACAAAACTACATTGGCGAGACTGGCTTCTCAATACATCGGTTTGTAAAACCATAAAAGCAAAATGCACCATCCTCTGCGGCAAAAATCCTGGAGTCAACAAGTTTAATCAAGAATGAAAAACTGACTGTATTATATTTAAAGCTATTTATGATACTATGTTTATCTGTAAATAAAATTGTATTATGCAATATAAAGAATACTTTAAGCTCTCGCTTTTCAGTTTTTCCTTTCTCAGTCAAGTTTACCTATGTCAAATAAGTGTGCCCCCAAGTGGCACAGCGGTATGTCTGCGGAGTTACAACGCTAGAAACCGGGTTTTGATACCCGTGGTGGGCAGAGCACAGATAGCCCATTGTGTAGCTTTGTGCTTAGTTAAAAACAAACAAACAATCAAATAAGTGTATTTGCATATACAGACATATAACGATAGCTCAACATGGTTTTGTTTTAATATTGAGTTTTCATTTCAGAGAAGAGATCTTACATATTTTGGGGAGAGGTTGAGGGGGAAGAAGGCATTACACTCTGCAATTTAAACTTTAGACCAAAACCATTTGTTAAATTATTCTTATCTTTTTAGTAATTTATTTGTAATGGTTATGACAGAAGGAGTCAGAGAAAAAGTAGGGATATACTGCCCATTTTTTCAATATCAAAAAGAAATTGTAGACTGAGACCCAACTGATTCGGGACGATCCACAATGCTACGAAGAATAGAGAGGACTGTCAGAACTGTAGTGGTCTTCAGTTTTTAATTAAAATAAAACGGTTCATAAAGAATAAAGTAGTTAGAATAAGGAAAAGCATTTTTCCACAGCGAATTTTTCACCGTGTTAAACTATATGAAAGAAACCATTTCTCAGTTGACAATTCTACACCATCCATTACTATTGAGGATCCTTATGTTGTTTTCGCCCAGTTATAAACATGTTCCATAATTACATTAATTTAACGTGATTGGAGAATTTTCCACAAAGATCGAAAAAGAGGGTAGGGAAACATGATGTAGAGCTTGGCGATTTAATCCATATAATCGATTACCTATGAGCAGCCTCCCAGTGGCACAGCGGTATATCTGCGAGCTTACAACGCTAGAAACCGGGTTTCGAGACCCGTGGGGGGGGCAGAGCACAGATAGCCCTTGTGTAGCTTTGTGCATAATTAAAAACAAACAAACAAACCTATGAGCAGCGAATACATCGATTAGTGTCCCATAAACTAATCGATTAATCTAAGTTACGATTAACGGCCTCAGGTTTGATTCTCATCTATATACTACTAAAACTCTGAGATTGTTTGTGTGTGTGCTTGTCTGTAATTAAATACAGCAAAAACGGCGCACAATACCGCCATATTTGTAATGAAATGAGAATAGAAACAGAATAAAACAAGTGTCGTTAAACTCGGGCCATGGGTAACCGAGTTAGCCCCGTTTTTCGGGTCGCTTTTATAAAACTTTCTAGATGAATTGAGGTAAACTAGATGGTGCCACATATCGGTTTATCTATGTATCTAATCGTTTTCCACCTGATGAATCACTTTAAAATATATTCTATACAACAATATATGCACAACAGAAATTAAATGATGAGATGAAAATGTGTTACAACGGCGT
>NW_013670424.1:54056-59321 GCF_000517525.1 Limulus polyphemus | reverse complement strand
ATAAGATGACAAAAACAAGATCTTGAAGAATCTATCTATATACTACTAAAACTCTGAGATTGTTTGTTTGCTAGTTTGCTTATTTTCTCAGACAAAAAATCATTCACTCTACCGTTCGCGCTCTTTACGAAACTTCTTACTTCACTTTTTTGAAAAATGAAATGGTTTTTCCTTTTACTCCCGATCAATAATCAAATATCTTTTGTTGAATTATGAATAACACGAATGGATTGAAATATTTAATTAAATTATCTCAAAATAAACCTTCATTTCGGTGCAATATTGAAATTAGCTTGAATTCTTCTGAATAGTGGTTGACCCAACGGGTTACGATGGTCTAGTTGCCACTAAATTTTCTCGTGCCTTTGTTATTGAAAAGCTACTAAGGTAATCTGCCACTTTTACTAATTTTGAAATGCTGACTACAGGGAAGACAACCGACTGATATCATTTACCTCCTACTCTCGGTACCATAAGTGCAAAATAAAATATAAATTTACTGCTTTTTTCAGACAATGTTATGTTTCTAATTTAACTGCGTAACTGTATTCTTTAATATTGTATAAGCAGACGCAGATTTGCGGAGGGTCCACATCCCTATCCATTTTTGTTCGAAATTAATAAGTGTATTCTTTAATATCGAGTACATAAGAGAGGATTTTGTGGAGGGATCCAGGGAGGGCGAACTCTCACACATTTTGTTTCAGAATTAATAATAGAGGGGGACCAAGGGAATCGAAACTCTCACCCTGTCCCTTCCACCTATTATTTTCAGAAATGAATATAAACTACCAATAGTGCTAAATGTAAATATTATATGTCAGTTTTATATTTGATTAATACTGTAAAAGCTTTTTTTTTTCGGTTTTCTAAAGTCGACACAACTGGAGACTACAGCAACACGAGTACGTTCTTAGCCAGGAACCGATTACTTCTAAACAAATACAACAATATAAACGTCAATTAAACTTACCATAATAAATTTTCCCTCCTTGACTTTTTTTCAGAGACTAACAATATCTGTGTGCTCTAGACTTTAGAGATTCGGTTCAATCAAAGTAAGTATTGCTAGGACACCTGTAGCTCTTATTACTCATACTTGTTACAAAATCGACTTTTCATTGTTTGGAAGTTACAATACTCGTGAAAAAGATGTTTTCACATTGTTGATATCCAAAATAACCGAAAATCCAAGTGATATGACTGTATAAATGACGAGTCAAAATAAAGTTTAAACAGGCACTCTGTTTACGAAAGCTACAATATGAATTTAGGAATAGAATAAAATGCTCTAAATATAATTATAACAATTTAAGTTTAATTGCAAAATCTGAAATGTTTGCTTTTAACCATTTTTATTTTCATATCAATCACATTGCTAGAAATATAAATACAAGCTTTGAAATTGTTCGATTATCACCCAACTGAGCTACTCAATGATTTTGTAGGCTTTTAAGTTGATTGTATTATCATAGTTACTAGTCGTGTTTTATAATTAAAAAATAAAAAAGCGAAAGCTTTGGTGTTTCTATATTTTATCTTTTTTATAAACATCAGTGTTGGTTCTCAAATATCATGTATTGGTTTTTTCAAGTGTTTAGAAAAATAATTTCATCTCCATCTACAAGTGTAATTCATGAAGAAAAAATTTAATACTTTCACTTCTGCACAACTGCAAATAGTTTTGCTTGTAAACAAAATAACCTACTTTTCCTGCCCATCCTTTATTTTTACTAAGAATCTATCATCCCTTGAGAATTTATTATCCATTTCTTGATTTTCTAGTGTTTCACTTAGTTTTTGTACAAGTCTGGGTTGAAACCTTGGTGCCACATCAAGTTGTTTGATAACTTATTAATAAAATAGAGCTCTGAAAACAGCTATAAAGAAAAAATATTTATTAACGAGGTAAACATTCGCGAGCGAATGCAACATTTCTCCGCCACGCAATCCCAACATAGCCAATTTTGGCATCAGCAAAATCGTAAAAAACACAGAAAAATTGAAAACTGTCTATATCCCTGTTTGGGACATGCAAGAAGGTTTTTCTGTACCAAATTTAATGTAAGTTAATTGATATACACATGAATAGTTCATGAAAACCCCAAATTGTGCTTTCTCCGCTGAAAAACTGAGCAAAAGACAAAAAAATTCAAAAATTGTCTACATCTCTGTTTAGGACCTGTAAAAAAAAAAAGTTTTTTTTTTGCACCAAATCACATGTAAATTGGTCAAGTAATTGACCGAAAAACCCCAAAATTGGATAGAGCGAGATATAAATTATCGCGTATTAATAGCGTAAAAATACAGGTACAAGAGCTTTGTATAGTTTCTGTAAGCGTTCCTTTCATTGTGAACTGAGAAAGTATTTGCGTGTTAATCAAATTATATCTGTTTGAAAGTTACAGAAATTTTCGTCAATGAGAAGTCATAAGATAAGGTAGGTAAGCTTATACAAGTAAAGACGGGTTGAATGGGTAACAAAGAAGACTTTGTTAAAAGTTTAACAAAGTAACAAATGAATAATGTTTGGAAATAGTTTTGTCATCATTAGGTTCAAATAATTTATCTATATACCAAGCAAAAAAGTTACATGACAGGTGATAGCTAAAGGTTTGATAAGGGTATTTTGTTTGTTTGTTTTTAATTATGCACAAAGCTACACTAGGGTTATCTGTGCTCTGTCCACCACGGGTATCGAAACCCGGTTTCTAGCGTTGTAAGTCCGTAGACATTCCGCTGTGCCACTGGGGGAACATTTTGTTTATATTTAACGCGGCGTTTTTATATCTTTTAATAAATATACTATGGTTTTATTGTGTTGCAATATTTGTAATCAAGAAATTTTCTTATGTTCACCAAATAAAATTCTCATCGGATCAGATAAGTTTACTGTTTAGTTTGTACAATGGCGATTCCAAAGTATTGTGATGAGTCAAATTTTTATTGAATATCGTTTTTGTGTTTATGCCATTCAAACAGTGTACATGAATGAATCGTTTAACTGGCTACTCAATTATTTGTAATTGTAATCGTGACATGTTTTGGAAAAAAACAATTACCTCTTATCGTGACAGTAAAACATATTGTTACGTCTCCGTTTGTTAATTAACTTTCCGTAACTTCGTTCCGACGAAACTTTAGCGACACAAGTCCTTACTTAATAAAACTGGTTTATTCTTTCCGAATACAACTTCACGATACACTTATTTTCAATAATCTCTCTATAACAAACGCTATATCAACGAACGTCAACAATACTTCTGACTGCAGTTCAATTACTCACTATCTACACACACATTATTCTCCCGTCACATTGTCACCCTCTTTTATATACCAGACTACCCTATATCTAGTAAATACTAGAGCAATCGCCAAGGTACAGGATAGTTCTAGAAAATAGGTGGCGCCACACCAGTCATGTGACTCGCTGACGCAACAATATTTTCATTATTTAACTATCAATTTATTTGGTTTACAGAAGATCTTTGTGGGGTTACTGCATATTTGATAAACAATGGTGATCGCGTGGTGGTATTTAGTCAATATTAACGATTTGCCAAATTGAAAATGTCCATAACACTTGTGGGAAAATATCTTCTTAACAATTTTCTTCCCCAAATGCACAAATGTTGACTTTCAGAAGAGGTCTATCATTTGAAATCAAAAGTAATTCGAAAATTACCTTAACAAATAAACAAATCAATGTAAAATTAAAAAGGAAAATTAATACTATATTAAAGTAACGTAGTGGTCGACAAAGTTAAGACGATTGCACATACCAGTTTTTTACCTCTATCGCGGATGTAGTGTAATTGAAATATTATTATAAACTCTGCTTCTTCCTGAAAAACCCTAAGGGACTGAATAAAGAATGTAGTATTAGAAATATAATAGCCCTAATACTAATGTCTTATGACAATTGTAATTAACTATAATAATGCTTCGTTTGTTTGTTTGTATGTTTTTGAATTTCGCGCAAAGTTACACAAGGACTATCTTCGCTAGCCGTCCCTAATTTAGCATTGTAAGAAAAGAGGGAAGGCAGCTAGTCCTCACCACCCACCGCCAACTCTTGGGCTACTCTTTTACCAACGAATAGTGGGAATGACAGTCACATTATAACGCCCCCACAACTGAAAGGGCGAGCATGTGTGGTGAGATGGGGATTCGAACCCGCGACCCTCAGATTGCGAGTCGAGTGCCCCAACCACCTGGCGATGCTGTTGTAAGAGATTGACGGAGTTTCAATACTTTAAATTTAAGTGAAAATGAACTGGCAACACCTAAACATAGAACTATATATATATATATATACCCTGCTAGATTTAGCTAGATATATTATACATATAGTTTTTTTTTTCTAGGCCATTTTGTTGTATATTTTCAAATACTAGCCTACTAAGAACCACATGTCCACATAGATCCAATGATCAAAAATATTTGTATGCTAAACCCAATAATTTATACTAAAATAAAGATATTAATCTTAAAATATTATATGACACTAAAAGCTAGCCAGGGAGATAAAATGAGGTGCGAAGAGATCAGACATTAAAAAACACAATGGAAAAGAGCGGGTTAAATAAATAAATCGCTGGACACAAATGGAAATAATGACTTAAATAATTAAATCGCTGGACACAAATGGAAAGACGTAAAAACTGTTTTAGAAATCCAATAGAGAAAAGTATCCAATTTACTTTAAACTAATAAATAAAAATAGAAAAATAGTGATTTCCTGTCGTTACTGTGAGGATTTAGTTTTTATAAAACTGCCATTAGTATATCTGCTGTACTTCAAATGCATATAATATGTGCCAAGCCGTAACCCACAACTGCTTCCACTTTAATGGTCGTTCTTGAACTTATTGTTACGTCTCCATTTGTTAATTAACTTTCCGTCCTTACTTAATAAAACTGGTTTATTCTTTCTGAATATAACTTTACGATACACTTGATTTCAACATTCGCGCTAAAACAAACGCTATAACGAACTTCAACAATACTCACTGACTGCAGATCAATTACTCACTACCTACACACACACTGTCCCGTCACGCCGTGACCATCTTATATATATCAGTCCATCCCCCAATCTAATAAATGCTAGAGCACTCCCGAAGGAACGGGATAGTTCTAGAAACGTGGCGTGACACTAGTCACGTGAATCGCTGACGCAACACTGCCCCCTCCTTAGTATTGTTCATCCCGAACAATAACCGCATACAATATACCAATAACACTAATTTAATTAAAATGTAC
>NW_013670424.1:46931-53086 GCF_000517525.1 Limulus polyphemus | reverse complement strand
AATAGTGGGGTAGGTTTTCTGACCAAATTAGTTTTTTTTTGTATGGGGCCAAATATTTCTTAGCCAGTCAACGGCAACACACAGGGAATCAAAAGCATCAGTACCCATGGAATAGACCTCCAGAAAATATTAAAAAGGTTTAAATAAATAAAGTATTGAAATGACGTCAAACAAAACAGTTAAAGAATTGTGGAGCATGAAAAAACAATAAAGTTGAAAAATGTTAATTTTTCTCGAAAAACAAAGTTATTTTACAATATTTGAATATGTTATTTTGCATTCTATTTTTTAAATTCATGAAATGATATCTATAGGTTTCTGGAAAAAAAACTAAATACTTCAAAAGATTTTGAGCTGTATCTCATAACTAAAATACGTTCAGAATACACACACACATATACACAGTCGACCAGTAAAATATCAATATAATAACCCGTGTACTTTGGCTAGTAAATAATATATAACTGATTTTACATGTGTTACAAAGAAGGCAAGAAACATAGGTGTACATTTCATTATTCCTGTGAAAATAAATGATGTAATTGATCATGCATCTTTATCTCAGAAAGTAAGTATCATAGCCGCATATTTCAACTTTCTTACATTCTTATAAAATTACTTACTATAACTGATATTACAAAAGTGTCTAATACAAATGAAGAAAAGATACAATATAACTGCATAATGCAATATTCTTGTATAATAGCTAACATGACTGATCTTGCATCTGTTCCTAAGTAAGAAAGCATCGTAGCTGCATATTCAAAAGTTGTTGTGAAAATAATTGATATATCCGATGTAGAAATTGTTCCTAAGAAAGAATATTTTTGTGAATATAAATCACATATCTGACTTTGCAGTTGATTCAGAGAAGGTAAGAAATAAACTATGTAGTGTAACATCTTGTATCAGTTGCTGAGAAAGGAACCAAATTGTAATATTTATATAGATGTAGCTAATATAACATATTACATCTGTTCTTGCTTAAGAAGGCAACATAGTGTTATATCCCCATATTCACGCGAATGTAGCCGATATTGCATCTATTCAAAGGAAAGTAACATAGTTACGTATTTCAATATTCTTGTGAATATGAATTATATTTAACTGATTTTGCAAGTGTTCCAGATAAAGCAATGAACATAGGTGCAAATTTCACCTTTCTTGTGAAAGTAAATAATACAACTCATTTTTCATCTGTTCTCAAAATAGGAGGGAAAATAACTGTGGTCTTATATTCATGTGAAAGTAGGTATTATAACCGATCTTGGACTTGCGTATCTCAAAATTATTAAACTGATCTTGTAACTATTCCTAACAAAGTAAGCAAGGTAGGTGTGTATTTCACTATTGCTGTGAAAATTGCTACAATAAGCGATCTTGCATCTCTTCTGAAAAAGAAAGTACCACAAATGTACATTCCAATGTTCTTGTGAAAGTAAACAATATAACTGAGCTTGTAATAACTAATGTAACTGATATTCAACCTAATCATCCGAAAGCAAGAACATAGATGTACATTCCAATATTCTTGAGAAATTATTTGCTGAGAAAGCAACCAAAATGTATTTTTTTTAAAGTAAACGGTATGAGGGATCTTACGTTTGTTCCTTTAAAAGGAAGCAACAAAGTTGTATATTCTACATTTTTTGTGAAAGTGGCTAATATATCCGATCTTGCATCTTTTTCTGAGAAAGTAAACGACATAGCTACATATTTTAACATTCTGTAATTGTTTATTGAAATATCCCTCTTAAAGGGATATAACTGAACATGCAATTATTCTTGTTGAATTAGTCACTATATCTGATTATTTAAGTGTTCTTGTAAAAAGAGATTATAAAACTGCAAATTCGAATAGGATCTTTTTATTCTAAATAACTTAAGTATCATTTTGTGAACGTAATAGAAACTGCATATCAAGGCGCTGCTTTGAATCGAAATGTTTAGGTATTTGTGTGAAGTAGCCGATTAAGATTCTGTTCTTGCGAGCCCTATAAAAAATAAAACTGCTCTTACAAGTATTGATATGAAAATAGGTGATGCAACTAAATAACCAGTTTATTCTTGTGGAAGTAGATAGCATAACTACGTTGAATTGTTTCAGTAGATTCAATGAATTTTTGAGGAAATTTTATGAGCACGCACAAAAATATTACAAGTTTATAAGATTTTGACTTCCTATGACTGAAAACAGACTGATGTTATGTAGAGTTATTCTACTAGAAGATTAGTTAGTTGTTTTGGATATTTGCACAGTCACACAAAAAATATCTGTGTTAGCCATCCCTAATTGTTTTATCTGATAGAATAGAGTGAAGACAACTAATTAGCAGCACCCACCTCGAGCTCTCAAATAATCAAATAATGAGATTGGACAGTCAGTCTTATAACACACTCACAGCACCAATGTGCGGAAAGCAATTTTTCAAATCCAAATTAAAAGAAGAGATAACAAAATACCTGAAAATTAAAAAAACTAAAGATAAAATCAACCAAACCGAAAACATTGTATTTACCCTGTGATGTATCATACGTATTCATGTATTCTGACGACATGAATTGTGTGACAATAGAACTCTTCCCTACACCAATGGCTCCCAGCACCAAGACCTTAAGTTGGGTATAGCGAGCTCCCGGTCCTGACGAACAGGATGTGGCTGTGGAAGTACAAGATGGGTAGGTGTGATTGGAGGCCATGCTATTACTGCTACGGGACCGTAAGCGAACCTGGTCCCCTCGGTTGATGACACCACCCTTTGATGTGGTGCTGAAATTACGAAACCTGTAGAAATCTTGATTCACGTCTCCCACGTGTTCCATTGGTGACAAGTTAGGGCTAGCACTCCGTTCGTGTAAGCGCTGCCGTCTTTTCTCCCGGAGATAGCTCCGTCTATCTGAGGGCATTGTGGCTCCTCGCGGTCGGAACTGTTCCTCTTCTGCCAGTTGTTGTGAAGTCGGACGTCGCATGGTTCTGAAGGAATACGATCGGCTATGCCGAGGTGTGAACTTGTTAGTTTGAAGCCTAACTTTTGGACTATGTGGTTCGTTCTTTGCAGCAGATTCTGAACGTCGACCGATGGCATCTGGTGACCTTTGTCTGCAAGTGATGAAATTATTCTTTTCCTGGTCAACCCCTTGATTGATGAGCTGAACATAGTTTCGGAGGTATGGGAGTGGCGAAGGAGATCTGCGTAGAGTTGTCTCACTTGGACCTGGAATAACGTTCATTTGGAAGGACAGAGGAGATGATCTTTTTTTTGTCTGTACCTGCGGCGTTGTACTGGTGTTCAGATAACTAGAAGAAATAGAAACAGACCGACTTCTTCTTTCAGTGAGAGCACTAGTCTTTATCGATACTGTGCTTGCGTCAGTCATCGCTACGAAATATATCCGAAGAGTATCTGTTAATCTTCCAAACAGAAATAGATATTTTAATTCACATTCAGATCGACAAACATGTAAAGCTGCGTTAGCTACATAGCAAAAAGTTGCCAATTTCCAAAGAGCTTAGTCAAATGGAAAGTGGATAATGTATCAGTTTAATCTCATTGAAGAGGTAGATTTTAAGTTACAAAGATTTAAATTTTACAGTACCATTTTTTTTCTTCAATTCCACACTTGGTTCATTCGTCAGTTAATTCATGCGAGTTGTTCCCTGCAGCACGAAAAACCAGTTTACAACAAATATCACAGAACATATCTGCTCATTGGCAGGAAGAAATGGTTCAAACACAGGCTAAGTTTACCTTTCAGTTTCACCATGCTAAACATTACTTTGCTGGAAACAGAAACACATCGCATAGAGTTACGTAAACAAACAAATTAGCTGTTGTAAAGAGACCTCTGCTAACAAATTATCTGCTATTTGCTGAGTAATCTGTATAACCAGCAAAAACAACGAGGTTCTCACTATTTACTGAGCTCTTATGAAAGGTATATTGGAGCGCTTGGCTTCGCTTGAGCTCATGAGATAATGGACTTTACTACGTTGAGGTGAGGGTAGAAGAGAGGAGAAAACGTGTGTGAATTAATCTGGAAAACGTAATGGTTGTGCGAGTGTGTAGGGTTGTTTGTTTATTTTGTGTAGATTCGTGTTTAACATGGTCAGCTTACATTCTGTTATCCATGTGTTTCTGTAACAGTTATAAGTCTTCCTTAAGATTAGTTATATTAAGTTATTTGCGTACTTAAGTGTTAGTCTCTTTTCAGCCTTCCTTAGAGTCAGCTTGAACAAGTCTGTTAGTATTAGCCGGCTCTTAATGGCATTTTCTATGGTTAGTTTTACACTCAGTTATTCATAAATGTCTGTGAATATATATATATATATACAGAGGGAGGAGCAAAGCTGGATTTCAAGCTTGAGAGAAGTGTGCCTGTAGAAGGTATGCAGAAACTAAAACTGAATTATGCCAATTTTCTTTATCCATTCGAACTGCTAAACAGAAATCTGAAAGACCTTCCCATGTACGATAAAGGCAATCTTAATCAATCCATGACTTTTTTATTACTAAATTAAAAAATCTTGCTCTATCTACATTTTATAATTTTAATAGTAAGAGAGAACCTAACCCTCTAACCCCTGACGAAATCTTAGCCTTAAAAGAATTGTCACTAAATAAAAACATCCATGTTACACGCCCTGATAAAGGCAATGCCATTGTTATTCTGAACAAAAGTGACTACCTTAATAACATGCGTGATATTCTGGACGATTCTACAAAATTTAGAACCTTAAACAATGACCCTTTATCTGTTAGCATCCAACGTGAGGAAAAAATCCAAAGATACATAAGAGAACTAAAGAACAAAAATATTATATCTGAAAATGCTGCTTCTTCGCTTTATCCCACTGGCTCCCGTCCTGGTATGTTATGCGGCCTTCCAAAAATTCATAAAACAAGTTCCCCCTCCGACCCATTCTTTCCACTATAGGCACACCTGGTTACAAACTTGCTAAATTCCTTGTACCTATACTTCAGCCACTCACTACTAATGAATATACTATCCCGGATTCCTTCCACTTTGAACGTGAACTAAGTCAACTACCCCCCTCAAATAATCTCTTCATGGCGAGCTTTGATGTTACCTCCCTGTTCACAAATATTCCCTTAAATGAAACTATTAACATATGCATATCTGAGCTTTCGCGTAATAACATTCCTCTAAATGGCTTTTCTGAAAATCAAATTAAGACCATGCTGGATCTTACCACTAAAAATTCACATTTCCTGTTCAACAACACCTTGCATGAACAAATAGATGGCGTTGCGATGAGCTCCCCACTAGGTCCAACTTTAGCCAATGCATTTCTCTCTCATTACGAACAGAAATGGCTTGACACCTGTCCAGTTGACTTTAGACCTGTTTGTACAGAAGGTATGTGGATGATACTTTTATTCTTTTTAATAACAGTGATCAATGCTCAAAATTTTTAGAATACCTTAACTCAAAACATCCTGCCATTAAATTTACATGTGACGTTGAAACTAATAATAATTTACCTTTTTTAGACATGCTCATTAACTGTAATGCTAATGGATTTTCCACATCAATTTACCAAAAAAAGACGTCCACTGGTCTCCTTACACACTTTGATAGCTTTATCCCGTTTACGTATAAACGAAACCTTGTTACATGCTTACAACCTGTGCTCCACATATCTTAATCTACACTCTGAAATTTCTTTCTTACATGCCATCCTGAAACGTAACTGCTATCCACAACACTTATTAGAAAACATTACCAACACCTTCCTAACAAAGAAACTCACAAATTCAATTAAGATACCAACTGTACCTAAACTTACTATATACTCGTGTCTTCCTTATACTGGCAAACAAATTTAAATTAAAAAAATCAACTTAAACGCATAATTGGTCGTTACTACCCTCAAGTAGATTGAAGATTAGTTTTTAAATCCACATCACGCATAAAAAATTTCTTCCCTACTAAAGATCTCCTCCCCATTCCTTATGTTTTTGGCTTGTCTATCTTTACACGTGTGGAGACTGTAAGGCCTCCTATATTGGCAAAACCAAACGCCATTTAAAAGTCAGAGCCTATGAACATATGGGAATTTCCATTAAAACGCAAAAAAAAAAAAAATGAATAATCCCTGTGTTTCTTCTATACGCCAACACAGTGAAGAAACA
>NW_013670424.1:26867-46642 GCF_000517525.1 Limulus polyphemus | reverse complement strand
ATTTTTTAAGATGTTCGTATTACTGTATTTTTCGTTGTTTTTTTTTATCTTTTCTTCGTGTTTTCTTGCTGTAGTTTCTCCCCATGATTACTGTTTAGTGTATGTTATATTATGAAAAATGGTCAGACTTATAATTGATAATTTGATTCATTGTACAGGAATTTAGGCTATGATAAATAAACATTATAAAGTATGTAAATAAAGTTTTAAAAATGTTTTAGTGGTAATTGTGTTAGATTTTTCTTCTTTTGAACAACGGCATTGGCGTAGATAGTCAGTTTCAAATAGAAAAGCTAGGTTTTTAAGCTGACAGCTTTCCCTTCTGATGTGGCTAATTCCTTTCTTTTTAGAAAAAATTCATTGTGAAGGACAATCATCAATGTGCTCTATGATTATTTGTTGGTTAATCCATAAATGTAAAATGAAATACTACATCATTATTATATGAATTGTTTATTTAAATGCTATTAATTATTTAATTATGAATTTATATCTACTTTTATATCCTGAAATTTGGAAACCAGCAATTCAATTTTTAGCTATTTTCAGAATTATATGCTAATTTGGGACTCAAACTCATATATTACAATAGAAATATGCTTGCACAACTTAATTTATTAATGTTATAGAAATTGATTCAGTGTCATAAACATTTTTATTGTTCTATATATATGATGTAACATGAATATAAAATGTAAATGTATCACACAAATCTATTTATAAAGTAATAAGCTACCCAAGACAGCTTATTATAGTGCTGTAAGAGAGCTAGTTAAAACTTACCCTTGTGTGTCAGATATAAAAGAAACTTAATTTTTAGTTGTATATATATAGTAATGTAAATATATGGGTGTGTTGGGCTAAGGATTCTTCTACAGTAGCTGTCTGTGACTTGTGGCGATAAATTCGACAATAAGCGAACAATACGCACTACACTTGTTTTTAAAATAATATATGTATTCGAAACAAGTTAAGTGTATGTACAAAATTTCTTACACCATGGAGATCATAGTTGTACCTTAAACACTATATAGTTCTCTTCTTCTTGTCAAAAGTCCACTTAGGCCAATTCAATTGCATTAGAATTCAGTTGACAAGCTGAACTATTTTCCTCTATTTTTACCACAATAGTATTCATGTAAAATTCACTTATGCTGTCGCGTGAGTTACCGCAATTGTATCCTGAACTTCCAATAATCGTCTGCTCTTCGTACTTCCACTAATTGTCTAAGTGATAGTATAGGTCAACTAGAGATTCGACCAAAATATTTATTATGGAATATTGCTAAACCTCTGAATAACTGAGTCTGAATATACAAGAGACTGGAAAGGTAATGCGCAAAATTAACAATTTTTTATTGATTTATAAAGTGCTATTCTTAAACGTGAGTGGTTGCTTTTACTGGATCTTTCTTCAAACCGCTTACTCTTCAAGAATGTGTACTGGATTGTTTAAATCAAATGTTCCTTACTTTACAAGGGATCTTGAAGTTACACAATGACTAGCAATACTCATATGGCTGATGATTTGTATTAAAGCATAAGAGAGGCCTTAACCTCGAGAAACCACTTAAACTACTATTGAAGAATACTATATTTGGACTTTCTTGCACAACATACAGCATTAAAGACTTACCTACTCTCATGCACAGATAAAGTATTATTATCTCCTAGAAAATGACAAAGAAACAATGCTAGCTAAAATTATATTAACTTAATGGCTTTCTTGACCATGTGTTATGTGAAGCCTGTATATATTCATAATAAAGGATAAATTCAGAATAAGTACACCCATCCCTCGATATACAGAATAGATGTGTTCTTGAAATGTTGTTCATATAAAGAAATAGCAAACCCGTTTTTCCTATGGAAAACATTTCAGTCTCAAAACCAAATAAAAACACTTTCAAAGATAGAAAAACTTGTTTTAAACAGATATTTAACATAAGTATGATAATGTTATGATAAAAATGTTAATATTACTAAAAGTAAAGTGTAGAAATAAAAATAATGATGGGTAATAATATTTTTAACAGTTACTACAAGCTGGTTATCACTGTGCGAGGTGGTTTTTGCAGGGAGATGTGGGGGAGTTACTGGGAGAAGGTGGGGCTGTAGATTCGTCTGTTTTATCTACCCTCAGAATCATCTTTTTTAGTTGCCGGCAGTGTTACCATTGAAGGCCCACTCTACATCTTGGTTATTTGACTACTGGAGGGACTTTTTCCTAAGAAATATATCCAAAGATAGCTGCTTTGAGCAACTTTCTTCTTCTATATACAACTATTTGTAGCAGTGGATATCACTGTTTACCCTTCTAGAAACTTATGGCTACGTTCATGGTTTGGATCATTATCAGTAATGTGAAAAATGTGAAAAAGCTTCAGACATATGCTTTGTATTCAACTGATGTGGGTTGGGTGGAGCTTCCTCGCTTTTCCCCTCCTCTTCCACATCTCGTTCTTGTTCCAGCTGCATCATTTCATCGTTTGTAAAGTTTTCTATATGAAACTGTACCAGCTTCATCACATCTATGACATTTTCAAAGCACACGTTATTTTCATGGGCACAATGGTTTCAAAACTTTCTGGAATAGTTTCTGATTGGACAAAACAACAATATCGTGCACATACTCGGGCCATAAGTTTCTTTACGTGACATTCATACCTGATGCTTGGACTTCCTCCCACGACTCAGAGATGCTGTCCATAACTTTCATAATGTTATAGTTTCGTCACAAATGCCTACTTGTACGCTTCTCCTTCCTATCAGTTTCATTTATAAGTTGGTGATAAGTTTTCCTCAGGTAATATGGCTTGATCCATGGGCTGGAGCAACGTTGTTGTGTTTTAGGGAGGTATTCTATCCTCACATTATCCGACAGATCACTCAAATTTACTAGATGGGCTGGGGCAATACCTAAAATGAGTAATTCCTTGGTGCAATGCCATTCCACAGCAGAAAGAAATTAGTGAACCAGTCGTGAAAAATTTACAATATTACCCAAGCCCTCTAGTTACAGGTAAATTGAGCTTGGGGTAGCCCTTCACAGTCCTTGGATTTTCAGAAGGCTTGAACTTTAATTGCCCTCAGCATTGCCTCCCAGAAGAAGCATTAACCGATCTTTGGCAGCCTTAAAAGCTGAAGCTGACTTCTCTTCCATACAACTAAATGTTCTACATAGCATAGTTTCCACAGAGTCCTGCCATGTTGATATTAAATACTTGGTGCTGTGTGCTGTGTGTATTTTTTTTCAGCACTTCAGGATACTTATTAAATACCTCTGTATCAGAACCACTGTATCACCACTCATTTTAAATTATGTAAACCATGACGCCTTTCAAATTTCTAAATCACTTTTTACTAACACTAAAGTTGCAACACATGGTTTGCAAGTCACTGACTAAACATTATAGCAGCTTAGGAGCTGGCTTATATTTTGTGTATATTATCACATACTGTCCCACTACAGACATAAAAAGTCCTAACGTTTTAAAAAATTGGCTAAGTTTTCATTCTTTCAAACTGCCTTAATACACTTAATTTCATATCTAAGGTAATTGATTTACGTCTATATTTGCACCTCTGCTATTATTAGCATTTAACGGTCTCTTTCAATACACCTTGAGGTACTGTTACTGTAGTTATAACGTTGAACAAGTGAGACCTTCATAACACATAGTGTCGGCAACCACAAGAAAAACTATGCATGCTAAACCAAAGCAAAGTGGAAAAAAGCCGTATAAAACGTACGCAAAAACAAGCGATGGATTACATGGAATGGAACATCGCTTGTCGTTTGATTTTGGCTGTCCTACTATATATATAATTTGAGAGAAATTTGTTTGTTCTCTAACTCCTCCGAGGCTTTTGCATTCGGATCTGTCAAAAATGGTTTAATCAACTAGAATTATGCCGAATGTGTCAAGAAGAAGTTATTTTCCTACTAGAATGCATGGATTTCATAGCTCCAGTGCTGGCTAAATATAGATAAATCAATTAGTGGTGGCGGCCATTAGGGGTACTGATGGGATTTCTCAAGTTTCCTCGATCATTACATGGGGTGGATTTGCAGGCCTATATACCTTCAATCATTACTAGCATATTTAGGGCAAAAACAGAAACATTATTTATATTCATAATTGTTAAACATTAATTCTACAATTGCATTTCGTTTTCAAATCCTATCAACCTTTTGAGGGATTTCATTTTCGTATATTATTTATACATACTTTTAAGATAGACACTTGTATTATATGGGATATTTTAAAGTTGAGTGTCACTTTTTAAAATAAAAAAACAACAACAACTAAGATAGAAAATAGAATGTTATTTAAGTAATCAACTAAGTAGGAGTGGCCGCTTATGGTAGTGATTGAATTTGCAGTCTATGTACACTTGTTTTGGACAAAAACAAACACATGCTTATATTCATGATTGTTAAAAATTTCGTTTCCAAGTCATATATTTGCTATAAAAGTAATTACACTCAATAGAAAATACAAGATCAAAAGAATGTTATAATCGTGCCTAGAAAGAACAGCAATAAAATATTACTGACTTCACGCACATTTTTATCGGTTGTACGTAGTAAAACACCTGATGATGTGAAACGTTGTGAATAAAATATACAAAAGTTATACTATGTACAACTGATAGAAACTTGTATCAATTTGAAAAAGATTGTTTTTCTAAAATTTACTACTTACAAACAGTAATAATGTACTTGAGGTAATAATATTAAAAACCTAAACGCGTGAAGTAAGTAAATTTTATAGTAAAAACTCTAACCATGAGTTGCACAGGTTCATGGGCTTGTGAAATTTAATGTTTTTAAGTTAGAGATTCAAAATTCCGTAAAAACGAGTTTTAGACTTCTGCACAACGAATTGGTTTCCTAATTTATAAGTTTCGTTATCGAGGATTTTCGTATAATGAGTTTCCCTTTAACGAAGGTATACTGTAGCGTTATTATATAAAAAGATAGAAACCTATAGTATATTCATATACCACACTTTCCTCTCTTCCCCATTTCAGGCTTGTCCTTAAGCTAATAATGAATTATAACCTTAAAATCAATGAACTTTAAACTGTCACTCTAGTTGAGGAGTGTGTTAACGTTCTGTTGCTCTTGAAAATATTTGCATACCACACAGATGTGACAATCCTTGAACAAGGAAAACCATTGTTTAATCCTAGTTGAAGAAAATGACCTTTAACAAAGAACTACATTAGATAATTAACCCTTTAAACAATGCTCTTATCATTGATCATACTAGAATATAAAATGTAAACCCTTTAACACAGAAAATACATAATTATATTAATCTGCCCTTAAAAAGACACAAGCACACATATATTTAACAAACTTTAACAAAGATAATCAGAACATGAAATCCTTTAACCTTGATTACAAACATACCACAAAAAATATTTAATACTATTTACTAGTGATGATTAAACAAAATCAAAACTATCAATTAAATTAACTTTTTTAACTACATTACATATTGGTTCAATACATACATTAAATTACAAAATTAAATCCCTTAAACCCATATATATTTCATATAAAATCATTCGAACATTTAGTTTGTTTTGGTTGATGTTACAATAAAGTTACACAATGAGCTATCAATGTTCTGCCCACCACTTCTATTGAAACCCAACTGCTATCGTTGTAAGCTCGCAGATTTACCATTGAGCCACTGGGGGGAAGCTTATGGAAACATAGCATAACCCTTTCTATAGAAATTAAAACCCGTTCCATTTAATAGTAGAGCAAATACACATGAAAATAACTCTTCTTAATGAAATATGCTAAACAATTAAAATACAAAATAAACCCTTTAAAGAAGGAAATGCTTCTAATATCTATATATATTGACATACACACAAATATATACATTGAGATGGAAAACACAATACTTGTTAAGTTTAGATTACTAACATCATGTAAAAATGCATATACACATTACCATACACAAGTTATTTTAATGGGATCGAAGTTAAAAGAGTTGAAGCCTCAGCTGGACTGTGATCCCGTAGGTTTGACATCTAAGTACCAGGAGAAGACATCGGCAACCTTCAAGAGGACCTGGACGTTGAAGGTCTCTGTGGGCAAGAAATCCCTTTCATCATTCATAGTTTATCCTGATTTTCCCTCATAATTGCTGGAACCCTGAGGTCATTCAGGGTATAACTATCATGGCAGCTTAATACACGAGAGAGAATGGAATTCTAGCTAACTGAAAACGAAGATAGCCAGGAGCATCAAGTATTAATCTTATGTAGTAAAATATCAAATTTGGAATACAAGGTTGGATGAAATCCAATTATTCAAAAAGTCAACTAGGTGTGTGGATTGAAAAAAAAAAGTCATAACTGCCTAGTTACAACCTTTACTCCTCCCTGCCCCTTGAAAAGTACCTTTAGAGGCAGAGTAATCAATAGATTACTGTGGTCAAGCAACATTTCATATGGGTTTCACATGTGCTCATGCTCTAATCACTCATAAAAACATGTAATCCTAGTAGCAGTGGGCTTTTTTGTCCACAGGCTTTATTTGATTCTCCATTTGACCAATAACTTAATAGCCATGCTACCTCCTGTTGCTGTTTCTGTGACGATAGCTAACATGCTTACCCTCCAATCCTGATTCATTCCCTTCACTACGATCTAGTATTTATGTAAAAAATGCCTGTTTTCAGTAGGAAAGATATCACAAGTTTATATTTTTTTTATGATACCTAAGTTACAGAATCTTATATTCATATACTAGTGAAAACTTCACCCACTCAAAAACATTTCGATTCAATCCAAATGAAATACATTGCACTAATCTTGCAGTAAAAAAACAGCAGTTAAAACTATGTTTTCTCACACTGTAGTGGGGATTTCTCCATTACTCTTACCCTTCCATGAAAATTTACTTTTGATCTAATATTTCAGTGTCCAAATGGAAAATATTGTCTCAAAAGTATTAATGAAAATAACAGATGCACTATATCTTCAAACAATATCTTAGAGGCCAGTAATCACATTGAATATCCAGATCAAATCCTTTATTTCCATTTACATGTGGTGTAAAAGTTGTGTTCTTTGTATAATTGATCCATTTGTGTTATTCAACTCTCATGAGTGACTTTAGGTAATGTGAGACCACACACTAAAATATCATCAACATAAATCAAGCACTTCTGCTATTACAGTCCTTTCAGTGTAAGCTACATTAGCCTCTTTAACTCAGTGGCAGCATTATACAGGCTGAACAGCATGATGTAAAACTCGCAAAATTCACCTCACAGACTGAAAGCAGTCTTAGGTCTGCTCTTGTCATCCACCTCAACGTATCATTATTTGGATGATGCCTGGTGTACTATATGGATACAATTGGCCCCTTCTAATCATACAGGCATTCTTCTGTTTGTAACAATGAAAAGGTGTCAACACGAGTTACTATGCTCACTCATTTAAATTCAATGCTGAACCTGGTCATGCCTTCCCTTTTTCTTACACGTCAAGATTACCTATATCAAACTCACAGCACCAATCATGAAAGATCAACTGAGTTGGTTTTTTCATTTGATGTATTCACAGGCATTCATAGAAATTCTAGTGTTTTTGTTATGTTTTACCAGCAAGGAAATATAAAGTTTCAAAATATAAATACGCATGACTTTGTTCTTGTACATACATATACAGGAGGTTGACAATTCAAAAGCTTATCATTTCACTTTATAAAAACAATTATGCTTTGAAATATACTGTACCATTTAATTGTAAAACGAGGCTGTATAAAAATGATACATTCATATTATGTCATATTTATAATATGTATCATAGGTAGGCAAACAAGAATTTATAAGCATAAGGAAAAGTTTAATTGATGGTGGAACATTGGTCTGTCTTCTTAAGGTATGATCAGTACTAAGCAATACAAGGTTTATGTGTCGTTACAAAGACAATAGGGATTAAATGTAACGGAAATGGTGTCAGTAGATGACAGGATATAGGTAGAGGTCAAGTCTGGTCAAGTGTAGGAACAGTGAATAGACCTTGCCAAATACGAGTGATGTTGATAGGGCCATTATCACGGTTTAGTGAAAAGTCATTTGCTTTGATGATTTCTATAGTTTCGAAGCAGCCTCTTTTTTTATTAGTTTTGAGTTGGTATAGAAGAAGAATTTTGTCCCAAAGTATTTTGAGACCTCTTTCATATTAATGATATGTTAAGACAGGTAAGTGGAAATCACCTTTACGCATGTGACCTTGGTGTTCTTTGCGTCTTGTTTCTAAGGTACATGATGTTTGTCCTCTGTATTTCTTTCCACATTCACATGGGATAGTGTATATGCCGTGTTTTTTGTTCTTTTAATAGGGATTTTTTTGGTTATGTATTGATATGTTAATTCTATGTGATGGTTTGAATACAGTTTTTACATTAATGCTCAAATTATTAAATAGTCTAATAATTTCGTTAGCAATTTCTGGCACAAAAGGGAATGAAACAAATTTGTTGTGTTTTACGTTGTTCATGGATGAAAGGTTGGGGTTAAAATAATATTTTTCGCTGTTTTGACGTTTGATACAAGCTTTCTGTAGGATATTGGAATTAAAAACTTTAAATATTGTTATGTTGTTAAGGTAACTCAATTCAACAAGTAAGTCTTCTTTGTAGGTGCAAAGTTGTATAGCACGATTTAAGTAGGTGAAGTAGGGGTTTATTGTATATACTGATGGTAATTTGATTATTTTCTCTTTTTACATTCACATTTAAAAAGGGGAGACAACTGTTGGATTTTGTTTCAGGTGTGAAAAGTATTAATTGGATCTTAACGTGTTTAAGAATTCAATGAAATTGAGTAACGTCTCTTTCCCATATCGCCGTATACTAAAGATATCGACTACGTATCGTAATCAGATTTCTGGTTTCTTGGTGTGTATGAATTTGTCTGCAAACAGTTGTTCTTCTGGAATGGACATGTAGAGGTCACTAAGTAGAGTGGTAAGGGGGATCCCATTGCTAATCCATTATTTTGTTTGTAAAACTGGTCTTCATATGTAAACCAAGTGTTGTTTAAGCAGTATTCTGTGAGGTTGATAAGGTGTTCTGCTACAGGATTGTCACCTAGTTTTTCTCTTAGGCAGTGTATAGCTTGCTCAATCCGTATTGAGGTGAATAAAGGTGAATAAAGATACTAGTATATTTTCTTGAGTTAGTTCAAAGTTTTGGATTTTATTGACCAAATATAGAGAGTTTCGAGAGAATAGGGGTAAGTTTCGAGTGGAGGGTTTAATCTCTTAACTACAAATTTAGCAAGGTTTTGTAATGGTGAGTCTATGCTAGATAGTATAGGTCTGTAAGGAATGATGTCTTTGTGAATTTTTGGAAGGGCGTAAAACAGGGGGGATAATAATGTGTGGGAATAAGGGAAATTTTTCTTTAGCAGTAAGGATAGGGCAACTTTTAATTAGTTTTTGGATATTTGAAAAAACTCTGTTGGTGGGATCGCCTTTGAGCATGGTGTAACATCCATCATTTAATGAGGTGTTGAAACCTGCTTTATAAGGTGATTTATCTACGAGTACGATGCAACCGCCTTTGTCAGCTCTTGTTAATTTTAATTCTTTTAGAGCGTTGGTTTCATTTCTGTTAAGGTTAGGTTTTAATATTTTGTCCTTATATGCTGTAAGTTTATAGTGTATGTTAATCTGATTTTTCAGCTTCTTTAAGAATCAAATCTAAAGAATTGATATTAGATTATGTAGTAGTAACAATTTGTTTGATAGGTACATTTCCGGGTTTAACAGCAAAGTTTAGGCCTACGTTTAACACAGAAATCTGAGAATCAGTCAATGGTTCACTTGAAATATTTAAATCTGAAGGAGGAAGATTAACAAGTTGGAAAATTTTCACCTCTAGTCAAGTGTTAGGTAGTGGGTGTAAATATGGACATATCAACACAAGTGTGTTGCGTTCTTATGAATTTGATGTTGGAGGAAGCTTAATGAGAATAGAATTTATTTATTTGTTATGGGATGGATTTGGGAGGAGTACAAAGATGTTGGAATGAGAGTATTGGTTTATAATGGGTTTGATGGCGGGAGGAAGCATGGTTATATGGGACTGTAGATTTTGATTGGTATGTGTTGGGTATGTGTCAAGTATGCATTGGTTTGTTATAGGTTGAGTAGTAGGAGGAAGCATGATGAAAACAGAATCCGTGTGTTGGTTTCTTATAGGTCTAGTGGTTGGAGGAAGAATGGAGATATGGGATTTATGTCTTGGTTATGTGTTACGTTGTAGAAGGAAAGATTGAAATATTGAAATCAATGTATTAGTTTGTGGTGAGTTGGGTGATTGGGAAGATGCACGGAGATATAGAATGTATGTATTTCTTTTTTTATGAACTGGGTGATGAAAGGAAACATAATGATAATGAAATGAGTGTGTTAATTGTTATGGTCTGGTAGTTGAAGGAAGCATAGAGATATTAGAATGCATGTATTTGTTACGGGTTTGATGGTGAAAGGAAGGATAAATATGTCATAATATAGGTGTTGGTTAACTCATTCCATACGTAGTCGGTGGATTTTACCAACCTTTAACCATAAAGTAACCATCAGTTTCCACACTATAGCTTTTATTATGCTTCGTGTATTTTCACGAAATATGGCAAGCTTTCAGTAAGCATTACAAGTCTTTTGTACAGAAAAATTCTGATTTTGTTTTATTAAGAATTTTTACTAAACATTTGTCTGTGAATATACGGAGTCGGAGTATTGACTACTCTGAGTACAAAGTTATTTTCACGTTAAGATTAAAAGTACTTTTCTTCATTTGAAAATGTTTAAATTTCATTTTCTTAACCTCTAAAACCTCCTAAATAAATATCAAAGTTTTTATCAGTATTGTTTGTTTTTTGCTTGTTTTTTTAAGAGCAAAGCCATATTGGGCTACCTGCTGTAAGTCTTTAGACTTACACTTGTCCCCCTGAGGACTTTTTTAAGTAAAACTTTATATTTTATTTGTAGTTTTCTCTACCCTAACTCTATACAGACCCAGTCGATTTGACCCACATTGTGTCCACCATAAAAGTAAGAAATAAATATAAATTACCCTTTTTCATTTTTATGACTGCAAATTGTAACAGAAAACTACAATTGTTTATCCTAAATAATTTAAGACCCATAACAGTCTACATCTGTTTCTATTTAATTCTATTGTTTTATTGACCTTTAAACGGTGTCTAACTAATAATCTCGCCATCACACGTTATAGTATTGAATCACATAATGCACACGCTACTGGCGAGCATACCTTATGGATAATTTTCCTTAATTTAATCTAATAAGTTTCCAATTCTTACATTTTAATTACTTTTTTAACGAAAAATTGGAAATGTATATGATGAACAATAAATACAATACTTACCTTTCACCTCTTGTTTTTTGCTGTCGGTTGCCTACGAAATTTAAACCTACTTTTTTATAATGATGGTACGAGTACATAAAGTAATTTTATTTATTTAAATAATGCAACCAAGAACACAGAATAATAACGCGCACAAAGCAAACAATGTCCTATAGTTATTCCAATTTAAATAGCTTTCTAACCAAAGAAAGAGGGGCTTAAAATAATTCCCTTAGCTACTCAATCTGAACACTATTAGATAAATTCTGAAACTGAAGATTAAAAAATCAACACTGTACTGAAAACAACGTATTATTATTATATTTCATTCAATAAGTTAAAACTTTACCTTTCTGTTCGTTGGAAATGGTATAATATAAAATGTTAGAGAGAATTATCAGAAATTTATGAAAGAGAGGATATGACATATGGGCGTGGCAAGTGTGTCTGATTATTTAGTTTATGACCACCTATCCCATACCAGTAACACATACATTCTAATATCCCATCCTTCCTACCACGACATAACTCATACAAACCAACGTACATAGACTGTTGAAATAGGCACTAGGAAACCTTCGTTCTCGTACACAAGATAGATCATGGAAAGAAAGCAGGAGCGCTAGTGTAGTTTGGACAAGACAGCCTAACGACTGAGCTTTTTGTAATGAAAACTATGCTGCAGGACTATTGTCAAGATGCACAGTCGTGAGGTAGAGCATGATCGGACATGGACTGTAACGACTAGTTGAGACTCCCAAATCGTTTTAACATAACATACTCTACCTCTGTAAACATGCATATTGTAGTTATATGTAAATAAAAAGTAAATTTGTCACTACAGTACTATGTAAAACACCATTATACAAGTTTATTCACAAAGGATAACCTTTGTATTGATAATTTTAGTTTTGTTTAATAAGTTAAAATAGATTTTTAAAATTTTATGATCTAAATTTGTGTCCTTCAGCTCTTATCTTTACGAATTATCTATTCATAATCAAATTTTGTGTTCCAAATTCTTTCAATTCATTCGAGCTGATATATAAGAACGCAAACACAATTTTCCATCAATATTGACTTAAACTAGCTAGGGATGATGCACATTTAGAGTTTCTTCTAGAATGCAGAAGCTACACAGCAGTTTCTAATTGTATAAAAATTGCTAAATATCTTGGCTGATGACTCTCGAACTAATAGAAGGTTAGTGAGTTTTATAAGTGTATTATGAAGTATTCTTATAAATTCAACGTTTAAGAAAAATATATAAAAATGAAAGGTTTTGCTACACAAACCTGTGCTAACTGGAAATATAGAATATTCAACTTAACCAATGGCTAAAGAAAAAAAAAGTGAATTAATTACGAATGTAGAAAGAATAAAAACAACAGGAAATTAAAAAATGCCTCGAATAGCGAAACTTTTTGGTATTAAATATGACTTATTAAAATTACAACAGATAATCCTTTATCAAACGTATGAGTTTTAGCAAAAGTACACAATGTTTATATCAACAAATAAAACATCTCTCTTAATTCAAAAAACAACAACAAAAACAATCCAAATACATACCTGGCAGCCATCCATTGTTAACAGTTCTAAACAGTGTAAAGTGTTTGATTTTGGTTGAGAAATCTGTGCTAGAAACCCCTTTAAGAGAAATGAACAAAATAAAACATTTATTCAAAGACAGAATAGCTTTGCTATCCCCATGGTAACTGAGCACAATTCAGGTGAAGGGTTTACTAAAGACACGTGTTTTTATCTAGCAACCAAGGCTATCAAAACACATGACATGCTCACAGGATATATTAAAGTATCTTGTATTTGGGAGTAAGCATTTTATTTAATACTAGCTGTGTACCCGTCCTTCGTACGAGTTGTGTGTATAAATAATACATTAATTTAACAATTAACAAACAAATTACTTGTACAATATTTACATTACATTTTACATTTTTTATTGTACATTATTATAACAATTAAATATAAGTTAACAAAAGATACTGTGGACCATGTGTTAACTGCGTCACCTAGAAAAAACGAAAAATGTCAAATTGTGATGAGTTGTACTTGTGTGTTTGTAGTGTATCACACCTCTGTGAAAAAATTAGTTTTGTTTACCGAAGAGCCTCTTGATAGACGACATTGGAAGTACGTCCATCTGGGGCACGGATAAATAGGCTGCGAGAAGATCTGACTCTTGAGCAGGCTACATATAGTTTTTAAACACCAAGGATAGTGTTCATAGAAAAGAAAAAATATAAGAAAGAACGCAGTTCGCGAGTCAAGCGCAAAAGAGCAATGCTGAGTGGACGGGCGAGCGACCCTTAGCAAAAAAATACTTCTTTTAAAGAAATATAACCTTAAAAGCAATAAATAATCCCAAAACATAAACAAAATAAGGCACAGACAGCTGGAGTGACGCAACAAATTTTTCAGGAGTAGTTTTCTTTCCAACATAGAGATAATAAACATTGTTTTGAAAATTTTACATTGTATTCACTGTTACTATGGTAATCATTAAAATAAAAAAAAAATCATAAGAATAACATTGGAACTTTGAAGACCCGTGGAGCGGAGCCCTAAGGTGAATTCCAAAAATCCAAGTAGCCTATAACCTTCTCACGCATGTATAAAACAAAGAAAAAAGTTTCATCGAAAACGGTACACTCGTTTTTCCGTGAAAAGCGAACAAAAACACATCCGCGAGCGTTACCGACAGACAGAAATTGAGATAAGGCTTGTTTCGGCTTCTCTGGTGTATGAAACGTGAAGATATGCAAAAGGTACACTATTCTAAGCAATGTACAGACAAAACTCTTATTTCATTTATATAGATGAAGAACATGGCAGAACTCATGCGCCTTGGGCATTGTCACATTTCATACTAATATGTATGCAAAACACGAATGTTTGTGTTTTAATTACCTGACCTGTAACTCCTAAGAAGTGGTAGAATGTGTTGATAATCTAACCTCGAGCTCCTACGAAGAGATAGAACATGTTTGTGTCTTGATAACCTGGCCCTAATTTCTACTAAAGGGTGCATAATTTCTATTTTGATAATTTTTTGTAACTCCTGCGAAAGGAGAGAGCGACTAAGTTTCAATTTGAAACATTTCCAAAAGAACACTTAAATATAACTTGCTATGTTTTATTATATCTAAAAGTAATTTTGGTTATTTCTTTCATTAGTAGGAAGAGCTGTACGTAATACTGGTATTTATTGTCCCAACAATAGCATAAAAGTTGTAACATCAGAAAGTTTGTTTTAGTGTGTTATTTATGGTTGATATGTGTATCAGGTCATTAGCTTCTGGTTGAGATTGTTTGCTATAAGGTTACGAGAGAAAGGAAGGCGAGAGGACAATGTACTCAAGATAATATTACCTTATGATCTTTAATATAAATAGACAATTTAAAAATCAATATAAAATTAACAGATATTTTAATCAAAACTTTAGTTATCTTTATGGATACTTTCAACAACCGAAAGACTGCTATTTTTATTTGATTTTTCTTCAATTACTTTTAAATATACATTGAGTTTGAATACTATTCCACGGCACATGCTTATGGAAATGTTGGTTTATAAAAATTCTTGTTCTTAGATATTCGCGCAAAGCTCAAAAAGGGTTATCTGCATTAGCTGCACCTAATTTTGAACTGACAGACTAGAGAGAAGGCAGCTATTTTAAAATGCAAATCACCAACACTTGATTTTCTCTAACTGAACACTGGGATTTGACTGGAACTTTTATAACGCACTAATAGCCCCCAGAGTGCGAAGCGCGATTTTGTGGGAATGGGACTGAACAATGAACCATATTCACAGCCCAATACGCTAATTACTGGGCAATGCCTTTTCATCTCTACTAAGACAATCAAGAGTGGAATGACAGACAGTATTAACAGTATTGCTCATAATCAAATTTTAAATATTTTTTCCATATTATTATTTGCTTAGATTTAAACAAAATTTAATAAAAGAAATAGTGCAGTAATGTTAGACAAATTAGACTATTCATAATCAGATTCTTGATTGTGGACTGCTTAACTTTAAATATTTTACATGTCTTGTTTAAATATTGGAACCAACTAGGCCTGATGATCACTGGTCTTAAGGGAAGGATTTCGTTGACAACGGCCTACAATAAGATGTATTTAACAGATTAATAATGCACGCATCTTTCTGAAAACTGTCAAGCTACTTAAGTAGGGAATACAACACCTAAAATTGAATAACTTAATAAACGATGTAAATAGTGTTTTGACCGAAACTTTGTTATATTTCTAGCTGACCCAACGAGCTCTGATATTGTGTGAAAGGGCTCGTCTCCAGCGGGATGCGTCATAAAGTGCGTACAGTTCAGATGCTGTTACGTTTGTTTGATTGGAAACATGTAGTAAAGGGCCAATAAAGAAATATTTGTAAATAAATATCATATCTTATTGCTATACATTCGAAGTTTCCCATAACTCAAGAAAGTTCATTATTTAATTTCTTTAGTGCATATTGGTGTATAGAAGACATATTAATACTAGAAATAAACGACCTTATAACACCAAAATGTTGTTTTTATTGAATTAGAGCCGTGTGATAACGTGTTCTGACTTTATCGTATTTCTATTTCTGTTACAACAATGAACTTTACTCATTTTCGTAAATTTTATAATAATTTCGTTTATGTTTAAGATGTAAAAACTAAAATTATATTATTTTATATACGGTAGAAATAATACTAACTTGACTATAATATGCATGGACTAGACAGACCATACACCTTTGACCAGTGGTTTCTGGAGATAAATGATTAACCTAGATCTGATAACGCTGTTGAATGTTTGACATTTGTTTATGTGAATTTATAAATATATTTCATGTAAAAGGGTGTATATGTCTTTTCTTGTAAACCATACCTTTTGTCATGAGATCACAGAATTTACAAGTATATCACCGTATTGAAAACTCCCATTATGGTATCTGTGGCTGAGTTGTAATTGCCACTGTGAAGCAACAACATGACGAAAGAAAGATGTATTTAAATAAGGACGTTATAAACAACACCAGGACAAATATTATAAAAAGCGAATTCCATTCTATAATATTTGAATCAAATAATCAACCTTTTGAAACCTGATAACGAGCAGCTAGGATTCATAGTACCGAAACAACTTAGAACATAATTTGAAATTGTCGAGAAAGTTTGGCATATAGAGATGGATAGATTATTTTAGCTCATTTTACTTCCGTGTTCTCAAATCTGACTAATCTTTTGCATTTCTTGCATGGAGTTCCAGCAGACTGGGTTCCTGGCGCCAACATTTTTTAGTGGGAAAATTTCTAGCTATAATTTGACATATTTGGCAAAGTACAAAATATATATATATATAAATCATGCATATGTTACCAGTAAGGGAAAGCATTCGTTTACGCATTACTAAAAAGTATGCTCTATGGATTAATCATTTTCTATTAAAAAGAGAATAATGCATGTATGCTCGTAACAAGCATGCATTGACACAAACCTTGTTTTAGCTTTGCCTAGGTACAAGCTGAAAAGTACATATTGTAATAAGTCTACTTTGTCATTTGTTTGCCTGGGAGTTGATACAAAGTGAGTGTTATTACGTATTATACGTATATTAATGGATTCTACATAAGGCTTGTTAACTATAATTGCGAATAGTGTCTCTGTAATTGCGTCTGTGATGTCCGATGCCTTGAAATTGAACCACAGATTGTACTGTTGCGGCACTACGTTTGAACGATATCTGTACAATTCAGCTTGCAGAGGTTTTGTCTTTTAACGGATGTTTGTGACAGAACAACGACGATTATTCACCATGTACTCAAAATGAAATAAACAATATTTTTGTGTAAGTAACCAAATTTTAACGTTTGAATTTCTTATATGCGTTGGCATTTTATATTTAAAATTTTGGTAATTACACAAGCCTGCGAATTTAAACTTTATAAAAGTTATTTTGGTTTTAATAACGGATTTTCCATAATTCAGCTACGCAGACTTCAAAAATAATATTCATTTTTTTCTATTACGTAAGGATTTTTTGCAAATCGGAAAGAAAAAACCTCTTACTTAGATCAAATTATTATTTCGTTTACCACAATAAACATCTTATTATTATGTTTGTCAACAAAAATACAAACAAACTGAAGAAGAGGGAAGAGTATAGATGTCAAACGAATATTCATCCTCATTCATCCTGATTTGTTTGTGAAATCTTCGTCTTTTAGTCTCAAAACTACGTGTTGTGGTCTTTCCTTTATGTAGTGCGTTATGACATATTGCAAAAAATCTGTATGTGATGGAGAAAAATTTATATCATTTTCGGATTAAGCTTACAAAAATTACTGTAGAACATGTAAAAATTTCAAGACAATAAAACCATCGCATGTGTTATCATTATAAAGTGAATGCCATGAATTAATTTATTAGACAACCCATACATGCCATAAAATTGTTTATTAATTTTCGTTTAACTAAACCTAAATCAAACAAACTAGCCAACTGATAGGTGCTAAATAAATATATAAAGCTGTATTACTGTGAGCTTACTTGAAGACAAAAAAAAATAAGCAAAGAAAATCATAATCCTGCTTTATACCAAAATCATTTCTCTATCCTAACAAACTTATCACAAACGCTTTTGGAACTAAAAATTAGTGCTGACCAAAATCTTTCTTTCACTATGACTGCGCCTCTGATTTCTTATATTGTTGCAGTATCATTTTTTTAATATATCTTTAGTACAATGCTTGGATATTTTACTATTTCTTTGTGTGGATTAATTCACGAAATATGCGTATTTAGAGCTTGTAATTTGCAAAATTATCTTATCTAAGAATTAATAAAACATTTTTACAAATAATCAATTAACTGTTTTCTACAGTCAGGATAGCACTGCCTTCTGTAAAATTAATAAATAAATAACAAGGCAAAGGAAAGGCTATTTTCTAAGAAGCTGCTAGAATAGTCAAAGAAGAAACAGAAGGGGGGGGGTTCTATTTTTTTAAAAATGTGGACCTTTTCTTTTTACACGAAGAAATTCAATGATATACTTGAAAGTTAAATGTTTACAAAAAAAATCTGAAGTTGGTGTAATTTTTAGATATTTTAGAAAATTGGAGTGGTCTTTCAACTTACCCCCACCCTCTCCTCACGGTTCCTTGAAACCGTTAAAGAAGAGCTTGTAAATGTTTGACTAAAAATTATGACAGTCAAGTTATAATATCATATTTATGAATTAATGAAAATTATACGAAAAGTAATTAATAACCTTTTTGGTTAAGTTATATCTAAATATTAAACATGTAAACGCTATACCCCTGCTACATTTTATGTTATCATCTAAATTTTTTATATACATTTTTAAATCTGTTAACTCACTTTTCCCCTGCTTTTGATAACCTGAGACTATTGTGATGATTTCATGCAATACCAATAATTAGTTTATGGAAAATTAAGATTCTGACGATAATTTCATATATGGGAAGCCCCCCAGTAGCACAGCGGTATGTCTGTGGACTTACAACGCTAGAATCCGGGTTTCGATACCAGTGGTGGGCAGAGCACAGATAGCCCATTGTGTAGCTTTGTGCTTAATTTCAAACAAAACAAAACAAACAAACAAAATATATGGGAAATAATTAGTTTGTGGTAACTTGACATTCTGGCTGTAATTTCATACATGGAAAATTTTTTTGAGCTTTTGGTAACTTGAAAGTCTAGTGATGATTTCAGACATGAGAAGTAATTAGTTTGTAGTAACTGGAAACTTTTGTGATGATTTCTATCAGAGGCAATCATAGTTTGTGGAGCTTCAAACTTTGGCTATGATTTCGTACAAAGACAGTAATTAGTTTGCTGATTTTTGCTTTAGCATGCCTACTTTTAAATGCTTGAATATTCTTTTGAATCGGGTGGTTAAAGAAGAATAGGGTTTTGACTGATTTGTCTGGGAAACCTAACCGGAAAGGACATATTAAAGTATAGTATCTGTAATGTGTTTGGTTGAGCCAAGTGAACGTGAGAATATGCACGAGACACAAACATATATCTGTGGCAGGTTACTACAAACTCTTCCTTGAAGTTGAATAACCTTCAGTGATAATGTAGGTCCAAAAGCTATGTGTAAGACGAAATTTTATTTTATAACAAAACAGCTTACCCACGAATGATACAGACGTTTAAGCTTCGATGCCGAGGAACCCACTTTGAGACTAATAATGGCTGGAGACGGCTTGAATGGGTAATGAAGAAAAACTTTAATATTGAAACAGGTTAGCACTCAGGTGAGTTTAATTGTTGGAGTTTCAATTAAAACCAACCTG
>NW_013670424.1:19360-26631 GCF_000517525.1 Limulus polyphemus | reverse complement strand
CAGGTTGGTTTTAATTGAAACTCCAACAATTAAACTCACCTGAGTGCTAACCTGTTTCAATATTAAAGTTTTTCTTCATTACCCATTCAAGCCGTCTCCAGCCATTATTAGACGTTTAAGCTATATAACTATAAGTCAGAAAGCTTCTTTTAAAATTGCATTACAGTAAGAAAGGTATGTGTTCTCGTTTAGTACTCGACATTCTCTAATTTTAGCATATTGTACGTACTTTTGGAATTAACTCCAAAATTCCCATGGCATTCAAACTATCTAATGTATTTGTTTTGTTTTTATACTATTCCATCTTTTTTTATGAAGTGTTTTGTGAACAGTTACTTATGGCCACAGTTGAAGCTATTTAGGCCTAATCGTATAATTATCTCCTTTATAAAACTTATACTCTACGGTAAAGAAAAAATATATAAAAAAGAAGAAGGTTTGCATTTGAATATCAAAACTACTAGAGATCCAAAAATAGATTGCCCTTTGAAACTCCTCAAAAATGGTAGATGCAGGCATACCATATGTTTTATATCCTCTTTTGTTGTAATGTAGAAAATTAAAAAAAAATGTTTGTTTATTTTGATTCCATAGAATTTTCACATAACACCTGGGCCAAAAAGTCGTTAAGTTGATTTTGTTATATTTGCCTTTTTTCCATTGCTGTTCTCTGGATATAACACCTGCTCTGCCGATGGAGGTTTTTGCCGCAATACTGTATGTTGTGCAAGAATGTATACAACATCAGTGTCCTTCACTGGATGACACAACGTTTCCCGTTAAGTAAAAAACGTTAGATTGAAACGTTACTACACAGGATCTCAATCAAGTTGGTTGGTTAACGGAAAACCACATTAAGGGAAAAAGCCAGATGATCAAATCACAAGTCCAGTAGCAAGCAACTGTCCAGTGTCCTTATATAAGTACGCATGTCATACTTATGTCTTGGTGATAAATAAAGATTGTTTTCACTTTGTATTAAATAACGTGTCCAATCTGTTTATGTCTTTGCTTAAACTCTGTCAGTGTAGTTAAACTTATGCTACTGATACTTCCATTATAAAACTGACCTACTTAATATTCATTGAAGAAATGAGTTTCACTAGATAATACCATAGATGCAACGAAAAAAATCCCTCAAATGTTGAAGTCCCAGTAACAAATCCACCACTTAAATCCTTAAAGCAACATTCCCAAAACTGTGGGTCACGACCTCTGAGGATCCACAGAGGATTTCCTGGGTAGGAGTAAAGATATGAAAATATCAATATTTTCTTTTTTTTTAACAATAATCAGAAACACACGTAAATCTTAGATGAAACAAGATTCTTAATACGACGTTTTGACAATCTTCACACACCAAATTATACACTGGGCATTCCAGTTAGTATTCCGACCAACATTTGCACCTTATCTTGTTTGTATGAGTCAGTATTACCAAGAATAATAGCCTTAAAGTTAAATGCCGAAACTGATTCCCACTCGAAAATCCCTTCACACTCATTACTACACAAATAGAACAGTTACGCTTATCCAAACAGGGCCCCCAGTGGCACATCGAAATGTCCGCAGACTTAACATGCTAAAAACCGGGTTTCGATACTCGTGGTGGGCAGAGCACAGCTGGCCCATTGTGTAGCTTTGTGCTTAACTTCAAACCTTATCCTACATTAGACTACCCTATGAACACATCCTTGTGTTCTAAATTTTTGCTTTGATGAAAATTTGTCAAGTAGTTTGTTTCGTCTATGACATCATTTAATGACAGTAAGTAGAAAATAAATCTGTTGGCAGAAAATAAATCATCCAGTGAAAGTCGATGAAAGATGATTTTGTTGGAAAAGGATCTTTATATTGACAGCTAAGAAAAATATTCAAATGTCAAAAAGTAAATAGTCTGTGATAGTGAAGGTAAAACTATTATTTTGAAAGACAATAGATTCGATTTGATAACTGAGAAGACAATATTTTTAATCTATTGCATGTTTTGGTAACGTACTAGTTTATTGTGTTAACAATAGTATGTCGTGTTGGAACGGCAATAAACATTACTTTTAGTCATAAGATCAGTACATTGTATTATTATTATTTTGTGATATTTAAAAACACGCCCTTTTTACAGATACGCTAACTCGATTGGCAACTTGTCAATGACAATCTTCTATTGATAAGTATTATATTAAATTGATTTTTGCAAGAATTGTAAACTTGTTTGTTGGAAAAAGATTATATGTGTTGTTCGCTGCTGGTATCGAACTTCGATTGTTTAGCGTTGTAGGCCAGTAAGCTTACTGCTCAGCCAACAGAAGACTTCATTTACAGAAATATATATCTAGAATGTGGAGAAAAACATTTATTACAATAATATTATCTTTAAAATCACAATTATCGTTTGTTGTAAATGTAATACCTAGGCAAGTACACCTATAAGTAGTAAATCCCTCAGTTTGTATTTTTTATGATCCCGGTCAGCGAGAAACCCACCCTTGGGGCCTCCGTGCGCACTTTTTTTTTAAGTATCAAAAATAAACGGGGGAAGTGCTCAATAGGTACGGAATGGTCTAAAAATGTGATAGCAACGGAGAAATTGGTGAAAACGATCGGCTACCTCCCGACTTCCCAAAAATCAAAGTAAAGATTCGGAATGCTTTGATTTTAGCAAATATTAGAGTTATTTTAGTTTCAATGCTGTTATTAATCAAGTTAAATGCATATCTAGTGAGAATAAACATTTGTAAAGCTCTCAATCGTGTTCTCCCAGACTGAACTAGTTTTTCTCCTTTGATACCATTCTTTGGAAAATCATTGAGTGAGATCTGCTCAATGTTCAAGATCGCAATAATTTTTTTTCAATTTGTCGAGATTGGTCAATGCACTACCGGAAGAACCTATTCCATCATTAGGGGACGATTCATCATCTGAGCTGCCATCTAATCCATTAATGAGCCTCTCTCGATTAGCTCCCCTAAGCGCTGATCATCTCATCATCCTTTTCTTTTTTTTTTTACTGGCTTTGGATCTTTTGTACCACTCCACGTCTACTTCGGTGGTTAACATGGCAATGTTTTGCTGTACATATAGCTGATGGATCACAATGTAAACACATTTAACAGCTTTTGCAGCTTCCTTTCTTATGTCCTTCATATGATCCTGGCCTTCTCGTAACTTCAGTCGTACTTGCGTCGCGCAAAAATGGAAAAGTGATTTCGAAACAGCTGAATTTTTTACATACGGCAGTGTTATCCGGTTTTTATGGTATTTTTCCACGCAAAAAAATAATTATGAAATTTAAATTTTTTTCTGGCGAAAAAACTGTAATTTTGGGTGGGTTTCTGACTGATCTGGATCTTAAAAGTTTAATTCTTTTTGAAATAAAACAGTATTCGCTATAGCTTCAAACTATAATAGCATAGTACATTTATATTAACAGAAAATTATAATCAAAGTGGTTCTTTTATCGATAATGAATAGTGCCGGTTTTGGTCTTAAAATAATAAATATATGAAGATCTCGAATATTCGCGATAAGAAAATAATTGGCTTGACCTAGACGTTTTTGTGGTTTTGTCTGTGTTATATTGACAGAAACAAGTAAATGAAATGTTTAATTTCTATTATTCCAGTTTTTGTACTTTCAGGATACCTCTGGCTATTTATTTATCTAACTACACACACAATTTCCTTTTATTAACCTAGAAAAATATTATATGAGTGTGTACTAATATGAAATAAAAACAAAAAATTATGAAGTCGCAAGTAAACAGAAACGATAGAACAGCGTTATCTTACAGTGATTACTGTTAGACCTTTTATAAATACAGTGCTTGTAAATAATATGTTCTCCCGTTGATTAACTGACTTACTAAAAAGTAAAAGTCTATTCTTTGGTACTTTAAAACATGTAACTAAACAATTAAAAAGTGTTGTTTTCTTCTTGATTGATTAAATAATACTCAACGTGATAAATGTAATTCCAAACAAAAATACTTAGGATGAATTAAGACATAAAATATCAAAACAACCTATTATAAAGAAATAAAAGTCAAATCTTTAAAGACAAACCGTTTCATATATTGACGTCCTAGCTTTCATACTTCAATGCAGTTTTGGTGCAGCCGTCCCCAAAAAGAAAAAATTCTAATTCCTGAGGAATACAAATTATGATAAACACCGTGCGAAGTGAACATCAACACTTTAATAAACAATATTAAGGAAATATGAAGAATTTTCAGAGTAATTAATCTCTTCAATTTTATACTGTTATAAGTAAGTCTAATTTTAATGGTGATAACAGTTATTTCTAGTTTTAAAAAGCATCTGTTTAATTAATGACGTACATTAGTGTATACAATCTTTCTTTTAATAGTTAGTTTTTCAGTCATAAATCCCTCTTCCCCAGTGGCACAGTTGTATGTCTACGGACTTACAACGCTAGCCTGTATCATTAATATACTGAAATACCATAATCCTTAGGTTCTCAAAATAATGTGCAATCATATGACATTCACATAAACAAGAAATTTGTTTCATTGCAGTCCTTTAGGTGTAGGTTGCATAATCAACTTGAAAATAGTTGTTCACACAGACACAAAATTCCTTAGATCGTACATTAATATTAAAAGCAGTATTCGGTTTGTTTTCTTTTTCTATACATGTATTTGACTTCCACATAGCTGGATGTTATATCTATCGTACTGATCCAATGGGAAACTTCCAGAGCATTCACATGTTCGTCCATTTACACTAAAGGAAAGACACTGAAAAATGTTATATGTATCTCCACCTAAAATCCACTTTGAAGCTTGTTACTCTTTCCTCCTTCCCCACAATAACTACTGGACATGACCAATTACCCTTTAAAATGTATGATTCATCCTTCAGTGTCCAGTCAATCTTAGCTAAATCCCTGCTGTTCCAAGAAAGTCTGAACAGACATTAATGGGTAAACTCGAATGGGTGGCAACTGTTTGTTGTAGAAAAAACAAAAGGACAATATTTCGAAAAGTCGTACTGTACACTTGTGTTGTTTTTTTTGTTTTTTTTAATAACAAGTAGATGCCGCCAATTCAAGTGTATTCATCATGAATACTCTGCCTGAACAGATATTGTTTTACCAGTCCTGTAGTTTTCAACCTATGTTTATGTGATAATATATTATTGGTGTCCTATCCGGATGCTATCTATTGCTTCAAAAGTTTCAGCAATATTCGTCGACAATGCACTAAGTTCATGTCTACGTGATCAATTTGGATTGGTAGTGTACAATTTTAAACCAGTAATTTCAGTTGATTAAGAAGCCATGCATTAAGACATCGCACAGCTACAGTCATATAACTACAATGCTATTCTTTGTCTCCTTTATTTCTCTTACTATGCCAATTCCATGTTGGAACATAAGAATATATTACCATTCCTGCTTTGATGAATGCCTTAACCTACTCATGAAATCAAACTTGCTCAATTTATTATGATGATGGCCTTAATGCATAAAGCAAACATCTTGTCTTTAAATCTTCCTCACGTGTCCCGTCTCATAATCTAAAATAACCATGCACTCACAATATAAATGAAAGTTACTGATGTTTGGTAGACAAGTGAGTGACATCAGAATTACATAAAGTTTTAGACTTAAGAAACACAGTTTTTACAGCTCAGGTAGTTTGGTAAGAACCGACATGTTTGAAAAACAAGAAGCATCAGAATACCTCACATAGGTTGAAATAAACCAATATGAGAGACGATATATTTACAGTTTTACTATATAGTTACAAGTCAATCTTAAAGACTCTATATCAATCAGCTCTCAGTTTTTGTCAGTTTTAAATACCATGAGTTAATCAGCTATCTGCTTTTGTCAGTCATAAATACTGAATGTTAATTAGCTCTCAGTCATATTTTGGGGGAAAGTTCGACAGAGGCTGAAACTTTAAATCTACTATACGAACACAAGTTAAATACATAGTTTTAGTAAACGGCAAGAATGTTCATGAGAAAAATTTTATTTTTGTCTCACGTTATGAAAACATAACTCCTTCTTACGTGAAACTATGTGATGATTTAAAAAATAGGTTCTGTGTTCGTGTATTTGAGGATCAAGTAGAATTAAAAGATAAGTTAAATCATTCTAAATGAAACAATATACAAACTATTTACTTTTCACATTAAACTAATGACCAATTTTATTATTGCAAATGTATTTCATACATAATAATACAAGGATTATTTGTATGTTCAAAACCTTCCACGATTGTCGTCACCTCCTATGTGTCTTATAATATTTAATATTTGTGGTTCTTTATAGGAAATTATATCACTTTACAAACCATGTGAAAAACTGATAAGGTTTCATTTGGCCCCCACAGTAGTGAACTTTCCTCATTCATTTACCATTCAGATTAACAACCTCCCCCCTCCAACCCCCCTCCCCCACTGTTTCAGCGGTTAGTCTGGAGGCTTATAACGCTAAAATCCGGATTTTCATACACCTGGTGGGCACAGCACAGCTAGCCGATTGATTAGCTTTGTGCTTAACAAGAAACATGTGTAAAGTTTTAAGTTTCCATATATTATAGCTAGATCTGGAATTCTTGGGTGAGACAAAGACTTTGACTAAAGGTCAAATATTAATATTTTCTTTGATTATCAAAAAGTCTAGGTTGAACTTCCTGCTTAGTATACTATAAAAATCATCTTAGTCTGAAACGTGAATACAGTCTTTGCTAAGTAGAGAATCCGTTAGTTTTAAATAAAGTTTTCAATGATCAAACATGAGAAAATTTAACATTTAGACTTAATGAACATAAATCAATATAGAAAACAGAAAATTAATGAATGAGCTTTTTCTGTACATATGACAGTTAATTAGAATAATATTAAATTGATAAAATATTCTAATGATAAATACGAATCAAATATAAAAGAATCGTTAAAAATATTTAAGGGTTCGAAATTAGCTTTGGGTAGGGATTTTGGTCCAGTGGTTGCAAAAATTTTATTTAGGGAAATCTTTTTTAAAAGATAAAGAAGGATGGGTGCAGCACAATTTATGGAAATTGTTGTATCGAAGTTTTGGCATTATGTAAGTTCTGCATGTTATGAAGATTGTGCCCTTCAGAACCAGAGAGACAAATGGAAAAAGTGAGCGTGTTAAGAATTAAGTCAGCAAAAACATAATCA
Source organism: Limulus polyphemus (assembly GCF_000517525.1). Taxonomy (NCBI): domain Eukaryota; kingdom Metazoa; phylum Arthropoda; class Merostomata; order Xiphosura; family Limulidae; genus Limulus; species Limulus polyphemus. The sequence goes on along the minus strand of NW_013670424.1, from coordinate 19,456 downwards.
TAGGTCGTGGTACAAAAAAATAACTTAACGAGTTAAGCTATGATGTTCAGATACACAGATATTTAACAGAAACAGAAGTTGTTGCAATACTTTTCA
>NW_013670424.1:14965-18665 GCF_000517525.1 Limulus polyphemus | reverse complement strand
ATCAGACTGTGGGTGAAGTGGCATTGTCCTGGTCTTTCGGATGCCAAACAACTTGCAGCATTCTTGGAACATGGCTGATTCACAGTTACGGTCTTGATCGGAATGCTGTTCATATGGCATACCAAATCTGAAGAAGAAATCACTAATAGCCGAAGCTACAGTCGTAGCTTCCTGATTTGGTATTGCATATGCCTCAGGCCACCTGGTGAAATAATCTATCACCACACAAATGTACTTGTTTCCAGCACGAGTTTGGGGCAGAGGACCAGCAATGTCGACAGCTACCCTTTCCATTAGTGCACCAACTTGATATAACTTCATTGGAGCACATCCATTATGCTTGGGTCCCCTTTTAGCACATGTGCTGCATGTTCTGCACCATTCTTCAATATCTTGTCTTATACCTATCCAGTAAAATCTGTGTCGTAGGTGACTCAATGTTTTCTTAACTCCGAGCTGTCCTCCTGTTACAGTATCATGGGATTGATACAGTACAACTTCCCGTAACTTCCTCGGTATAACCGTTTGCCAGGTCGTCACTTTCCCATCTGCAGTTTCCCATCTCCGGACAAGAATACCATCTTTAAGCCTCAACTGGTCCCATTGTGCCAAATAGTTCTTTGTCACAGGGCTTAGACTAGACGCCTTCTCCCAAGCAGGGTGCAAAACACTTGCTTTTAGGAAATCAATCATTGGCTTCAAATCTTGGTCTTTCTCCTGTGTTGCCTTGATATCTATATTTGGTTCCACTTCACCATCATCAACTCTTTCAGTCAGCTTGACTTCAGCTTGATGATACCTTGTTAGTTCAACCTCTCTTTTGCAGCAATGCCTGCAGTCATTTTTGCAGGTTCTTTGACTCAGTCCATCAGCATTACCATGGGATTTTCCTTCTCTATATTCAATATTATTATTATTATACTGGTCTATTTTTCCGATCCAGCGTGCTAGTTGTTCCTCTGGGTCCTTTAATGATCTTAACCAGCGTAATGCAGCATGGTCTGTCCTGATGGTAAACCTTGCACCATAGAGGTAAGGGTGGAAATATGTCAGAATCTTTACTATTGCAAGGAGTTCCCTTCATGTTACACAGTAGTTCCTTTCTGGTCTACTCAAAACCCTACTGAAGTAGGCCACCACATGTTTGTTTTTGCCCACTTTCTGAGACAACACTCCTCCAATTCCGACATTACTAGCATCACAATCCAGTATGTATGGCAGTGAGGGATCTGAAGCTTTAAAAGTGGAGTGGAGGCCAATTTTTCCTTCAACGTCTTGAAAGAATGCTGGCAAGAAACTGTCCATTCAAACTTCTGGCCTTTTTTAGTCAAATCATGTAGTGGAGCAGCTATAGTTGCAAAATCCTTCACAAACTTCTGGTAATAGGTACAGAGTCCCAAGAAACTTCTTAACTCTCCCACATTGTCTGGTGTTGGCCATTCATGCACTGCTTTAACCTTATCAGAATCAGTTTGCACACCATTCTCACTTACAATGTGGCCTAAGTAAAGCACTTCTTTCTGGAACAAATGACATTTCTTGGGATGGAGTTTGGGGTTTGCTGCTTTCAAATGTTTGAATACTTCCTCCAGCCGGGGCAATACCGAGTGATGCCATTCGGGCTCAGTAATGCTCCAGCAACATTTGAGAGGCTGATGAAACGAGTATTGGAAGGCCTACAATGGAAGATAGCCCTAGTGTACCTGGATGATGTATTTGTATTTGCAAAAACTTTTGACGAGGAAATGTTATGGCTGAAACAGATAGACCCAAGACAGCATTTAGTTATGGCCAAGGTCTCTGGCAGGTTTCCATCAAGTAAAAATTTAAGTCCAGAGTTGAAAACCAACTGGATCCACTTAGAGCATCAAGAGTATCATCAATTCTTGGCAGTGGGTATGAGTCACACCAGTCACGTGACCTCGATGACGCAACAATATTTTTATAAAACTGATAATCAAACTATTTTTGTTTTACTATCATAATGTGTATAGAATGTATATTTTAATATATTGAAATACCAAACTTTCTTATATAATAATAATAATTTTATTATTGTATAAAATGATTATATCTACATATTTTTTTTTAAATGAAAACGACAATCGAACATGTTATATGTAACATAAATTATATTTAGTTTGACGACTTTACAAATGTACGGTGAGAAATGGCAGCTAAAAACGAAATTAATTTGGTTTGGAAAGAGTGCATATTGCTATTTCTATATTTCAAAATATAATTTACCCAAAAGAAAGAGAAACCTTAAGCAAGGCCGGTTAGTACTAATGACCCCAGTATGTAACTTTGGAAATCCACAGTTCGTTACCTGTTGTCGCAAAGATGTGCTTGCCATTTGGGGCAGTAGGTGCGCTAAATGGGTAACGATCAAAATCCATTATCCCTGTAAACAAGAGTAACATAAGAATTGGCAGTGGGTGCTGTTGACTAGCTGCCTTCCCCCTAAACTGTAAGTTAAAAATTAGGAATAGCTATGTGTAGTTAGCCCTTATGTTGCTTTGCTTGAAATTGTGGAAATTGTGTTGAAATTGTGGAAATTGTAAAACACTTAAATACACCATTTCGATAAGAACTAGATTTCCTTCTTGTTAGGCCTACTAATAATTTAGATTGTATTAGTTTCACTGCTTCAACTCACGATTGTCTCAATATTATTTTTTATTCAATTTCAAATAGACTATGCATGACCCTGAATTGTACAAACACGAACTTGGTGTTTATTCTCAGATATACTGATCTACCTTAAGATAACAATGGTAACTGGAATAACTTGAGAAACTAAAGAAAACGTATTGCGGAGTTAGAACTGTTTTATGTGATTGAATTGAAGTAAATGACATAAATGTGTAAGTGAAAAACAAGTAATTTCTTTATTGAACAAAAAATAAACAAGTTCGCAACAGTAGTGTCTGGATGGAGATTTGGATCAGTGGAAGTAAAATCTCTTTGGAATTTGAAAGAATCTGACTCAAGACTGAGAGCGCTAACAACGAACAACATCATTTTACTAACAGCGCATGGATTACACACATCAATTTTAGTCATTCCATAATAGAAAAAGGGATTTTAGTACTGACTGCATCACAAATTTTACTGCCAAAATCTACATAGTATATTTAACTATAGATTTTTACTAAAATCTTTTCCACGAGAGCATGAGACATCAAGTGGAATTACCCAGCATAATATGTAACTAGGACAAAAGCAATTTATCCATTGTTCAGAAAAAGTTGTTTGTTTATTAAGTGTATACGAGAGCCAAATCATGCATATGAGTGGAAAATCTCGAAAATTCTTGTCAAACAAGAAATGTTCAAGTTTGTTAACTAAAAGAAAAACAAACACTATACTTAATATGCCTGCGAACTACACGTATATATATTATATGCACACACATATATACGTGTGTGCTGTGTGGGTCTGCAGTATAGGTCATATATTCGTCATTGTTTGTTTTCTTAGTGTTAAGCTACAATGCGCTCTGTCCACCATCTTGATTCCACACGTGATCCACATAAGAGAAAAATTAATTTGCCATTACTAATAAACGGTAAAACTGGATGATAGAGTTTCCTCAGGGCTAGAATTTTACACATTTATATATAAACTAAAATAATTTTTAAATCAGTGAATGGTATAATGGAATAATGGCAGAATGTCCAACCGAATACTCACAGTA
>NW_013670424.1:2091-13965 GCF_000517525.1 Limulus polyphemus | reverse complement strand
GATAAGATAATTTAAGATAAAGTTCCCATCACGTTCATTCCTGTTATGAGCTATAGCATTATAATTATTATGTTCCTTGGAAAATAAAAATTTACAAAATTCGCCACATAAATTATAACCTTTAAAAGCAGTTTCCTTACCATTAAAATCGTGGACCGCACAGTAATTCACCTCGTGAATTCAGGTTTTTTGATTGGTCTCAAAATAAAAAAATTGAGTTGTAATAGCCGAGTAAGACTATGTTTTACATCCATGCTGTTTGATACAAAATTAATGTTTTAGTGCTTGTTATTGCACGAATATTTCTTACAAAATCTATTAACTGCTTCGTTATCTACATATCCTAAAACAAAATGTGGTACTTGATCCAAAAATACATTATCGATAAATGCTAGTAGTTATAGCAACACTCTGACGATGGACGTGCTACGTCATACGTAATTAATATGCATATACAAATAATCCGCTAACCGATATTATTATTAACTAACGATTAATTAATTGGATTCAAATGATATGCAAATTAGCAATAAAGGTCTAATTAATGGTTAGTAAATTAATTACTCAGATGTAATTGATATAAATGTGCTTAATTTCAAACAAACAAACATTCTACTCAAGTCGTACCACAAGAATAAGTCACTGCATCATCAGAGGGTCAAGAACAAATCACTCCTCAGCTGCATGGTCCAGAGCAAGTTATTCCTCATGCATCTTATTTTTATATGATAAATTTAAAGATAGAAATTGATAATTTAATGTTGTTTATGTATTTGTTATATACTAATTTATATATCAAGTAGCATTTTTCATTTTTTCCAGGTTATACCATGAGTGCCAATTACTCCTTCATCGGACAGTCCAGAGCAAGTGAATCCATCATTAGATGGTCTACCGCAACAAACTGCCTCAATGAATGATCCAGAGCAACTTACTTCATAAAGATGAAACAGAACCGGGTCTAAATGTTCAGACAGATCAACCCTCTCAGACAGTTAACGTTACTGTGGAAAGTTGTGTGTTTTTAAATTCCAAATAATTTCCTTCTGATCCGGGTCTGTATTGTGATAAAGGTTTTTAATTTTTTGACATAAAAAAATGGCAGTGTCAACCTAGAGCTGAACATATATGAAGAAAAAGATTTTCGATAATGGTAAATCCTGATTCCCGTTCATTCCAAGAAAGCTGGTACACGACTGGTACTAGCCATACAGATTGGTTATCATATTCACCAACTAAGGATGCAATTTTCTGACACAAATGTATTCTCTTTTCGAATTCCAAAGATACACCATTTAGATTAAAGTTATGCGTAGTTGGAAGAATAGAGCCTTTATTTTAACGAGCCATGAAAAGAGTGATTCACATATAAAAGCTTCTATTGCATTTACATTTTATGTAAAAGGGAAAGAAATTGACCAGGAATTGTTTGCTGAAAAACGAGCTCAGGAAAGCCGCGGGAAGCAAAATGTATTAAGTAACAGACAAACTCTTTCTAGACGTATTTCTATTGTCAAGTATTTATCCAAACAAGGTCTTGCTTTTCGAGACTTCTCATCGTGGCAATTTTATGGAACGGGTATATTTGATTGCAAAATGTTACATTTTTTTAGCAAATCACTTGAAATACATTGAAAAGAACAAAAAAGATTCAACATCAGGACAAAAGAACAAAAAGCGGTAGAGGTAACATAATTAATGAGCACAGATTCCCAAAATGAACTGATTCATTCAATTGCCGAGGAAGTACGTAGATCTATTTTAGGAGATGTACGATCTGCCCAGTATTTTAGCTTTTCACTAGATACTACGACCACTATAGCACATCAAGATCAGTTAGCATTAATTCTGAAGTACTTGACTGAGAATTTTGAAATAAAAGCCAGGCTGATTTCAGTATCATGGGTGACTAATTGTACAAGTGTCGGGTTATATACTGAACTAAAAGAACTATTTGAAAAGCATGGTCTAAGCTTTGATAATGCAGTTGCATAGTCATATGATGCTAATTGCAGTGACATATATAATGGTCTACAGGCACATATCAAAGAGGAAAATTCCCAATTGTGATTATATATGGATATTGGATCATATACTCAATTTAGTGCTGAAGGAAGTGTATTCTGTTTCTTTACCACACAAGAGTCTGTTTGGTTTGTTGGAATTGGTGTATGCATTCTCATAGTCACTCACGAAAAATGAATGACATGTTTGGGTCCAAATAGACAGCGGCTGGCATTAAAACCAATCACCTCCCCAGCGAGTTTCATCCGAGCCTGCTGTCAGAAAAATATAAAAAAGTTTGCCTACCATAATTTAAAGGCCCACGATGCCACTGGATACAATACATCTAACAATTATAATCAGGCAAGTATACAGTGGTTAGACTACCAGCAGTAGTCTGAAGGAGTTAATATCCAACATGTCCTTAATGGAGGTGAAGTTACAATCTTAAGTTATAGGGTTGAGAACTTCTGTAATGAGCGTACCAATATATTATGAATTTTATGGGTGTAACTATCATGGTGTAATTTATGGTATGATCCTAATACAATGAATGTTGTTCTAGATAGACCCATGCGGTCTGTTAGAAAGCATTAATTAGAAAGACAAAATAAAATGGAAGCTCTGGGGTATACGATTGTTTCAATCTGGGAATATGAGTTTAATCATATGAAATCCACCAATACAAATTTAATTAGTTTTCTTAAGGACCACAGAGTAATTCCTCGCCTTGATATACGGGATAGTTTCTATGGTGGTAGAGTCAGTGCTACTAAACTTTGGTATGATGTGAAGGAAGGTGAAAAGATCAAATATATTGATTTTATATCTCTATATCGATGAACGAGTAAGTACTATGAGTATCCAGTTGGCCATCCCATAATCATTACAGATGTACATTAGTATTTCGGTTTCATTAAGTGCCAAATACTAGCCCTAAGGAAACTATGTCCTCCTGTTTTACCTCTGAGAAGTAATAGTAAATAAATTTTCCCTCTCTATATCACATGTGTCAATTTATGAATACTGCCCCAGTGTAATCACTCTGATCATGAGAGAGCTTTTATTGATACAGGGGTTATAGAAGAGGTGAAAAAAAAAGTACAAGAGTGGCTATCATTTCTTTAAAATATATGAATTTTACCATTTCCCTAAAAGATCCACCCAACCTTTTAAACATTATATAGAACATTTCTAAAAATTAAACAGGAAGATTCAGGATGGCCCTTTCACTGTGTTATTTCAGAAGCAAAACAGGGATATATTGAACAGTAATATGAAAGAGAAGGAGTGCGACTGACCCTTGAAACCCTAGATTTTAATTCCTAAGTCTTTCTGGTGTCGTTGGTGTATATCCGAGAACAGATCACAACTGACCTACATAACACATGTTAAATAGTATTACTAAGGCAATAACAGATGTTACTTTAGTTAATGATGAGGTAAGTGCTCTTCATTGGAGACACAAACACGAGTATCTGCCCCAGAAAGCTCAAACAAACATCTTTCTGACAGCTTTCACTACTGCTCACATGCATCTGAAATTGTACCCTGCACTAAAGACGTTAGGTTCGTCTGCTTTGTACTACAACACTGATAGTGTTTTTACATTTCAGATGGAACTAATGGAACTTTAGGTGATTATTTCGGGGACCTTACAGACGAGATTGATGGCTGTTACATCACATCATGAGTCAGTGGTGGTCGCAAGAATTATGGATACTTACGTGAAGACGGAAAGTACTGTTGTAAAATTAAAGGGTTTACTCTCAATTTTATCAATAGTGAGAAGTACCTGGGATAGTGGTACTATAGACTATTCTTATTTGTGGTATGTGGTTAGTTTTCTAAGACAAAACTTTACCATTATTTTTACCAATGGAAGTGAGAAAAACAAACTGTTAAGAAGTCCCCTCTAAATTCCCTATTATAGTTTGGAGTTAATTGGTTGTCCCAGAGTTAATCAACTAATCGACTATTTCAATGTTATCTAAAGGAACTAAACATTCACTTCTTTACTACACATGATGAAACAAAAGTGTCTATAGTTGCGTTTTTTAATTATACTCTTAGAATTAAACTGTGGTGCTATTATACCCATCATGGAACACACAAGTACATCACAGTGTTGAAAAATTTAGTCAGTGTTTATAATATTTCATATCATTGCAGTATTAAAATGATGTCAATAGAAGTTAATCAGAATGTGGTGTAGAAACCCCTACAAAAGTAAAATTTGAATACCAAGTGGGTGATCAAATTCGAATTCGTCAAGCAAAACGTTAGTTTAAGAAAGATGATTTACCTAGGTGGACACAATATTTACAATTCACAAGAGATTAGAGAGAACTCCCCTCCCCCATGTACAAACTACAAGATTATCTCTGAGAAAAATTAGATGGAACATTTCACGAGTCTCAATTATAATGTGTTATCAAGTCCCCCAATAAGGTTTGTGCTGTGGAAAATATATTACATGAAGGATGAAGGGGTAATAACAAACAATATTTCATTAAATGGAAAGGATGTCCAGAGAAGTTGAATAGTTGGACCCTCAAGCTGATCTGAATCAACTGCCATCATAAAATATTATGTACAATTCTATAACTCATAACTTATTTGGCATGAATCAATTGTACATGACGTTACCTAGCAATAATTCTATGAACTATTTTTCCAGCAATACTGTGACAAGTTATATCACACGTCTTCCAAGACCTGTTACTCTCGTGGGAAGTGGCCTTGGCTGAACTACAGTACCTGCATAACTGGCATAATGTACCTTATTGTACAAGATGGATCAGCTTCTTTTCTGGCTCTCAAGCTCACAATAAAATAACTTGTATTAGGCCAATTCATTACAAAGAGTCTGGGTATTTATTCAGAATACTATAGCAGTTAGTAAAATTACGTAATGAATCTGGCAAAGATCCTGTATTTAGTTATGATTCAATCACCAGAAAAGTAAGTGTGAATATGAAAGATCGGACCTCAATATTATTTGGTCCTGTATTATCTGTACTACTCAGACTAGATATTAATCATATGATATCTGAGCTCACTATAGCTCCACATATTGTTAATATGCATGGTGGATTTTATTCACTCTATGTTTACTCAACTATTGTGGAACCTAGTATTATTGGTGATGCGTATGTACCATTATTACAAATTGTCAAGTTAAAGGTCATGATGGAGACATGATCACTGAAACATTTACAAATCCTTGTTACAACCCTGTTTCTAAACAAAGCTTTCAAACTATTGAGATCGATATAAAGGATGACATGGGTCGACCTATTCCATTTGAACAATGGAGAGTCATCGTAACAATACATTTTTGTCATCTGTGATAATAAGAGAGTACCTCACTATCACGAACCAGCCATCTATGATGCATATTACGATTACCAAGTGGGAAATAGTTTACCTTATTTTGCTGGTAGTCAACGACAATGGGGTCACAGAATAGGAGATATGTTCAGTTACATCTTTTCTTAAGAAAGAGGCATTAGCCTTAGAAAAAACAAGCTGTTCAGTCAGGTGTAAATTTAGCATCAGATGCCATACAAGGAAAATCTCCTACTGATGCTAAAAAAAATGACAACTGATACAAGGAGCTCGTAACTTGGCTTGAGACATTAAAAATATTGTTCTATCTAATAAAAAGAAGAAACAGAAAGGTCCCGTTTCCAGAATCACTAACACCAAGAGACAGAGAACATCAACTCCAAATGTTTTCGACAAGTAATCTTGTCCCTCCTAACCCATGAAAAGACCTGTCAGTGTACAAAGTCTGAGCTAGACTTATTTTCTCTCCCTTTCACACAAACCTCATAGCCAGTGAAAGGAATATTATCATTTATCATCAGTGATTGATAAAGGACCCATCAAGTTTTCTACATCAGGTTTGGAAGATGAATACCTAGACCCAGCATAATCATATCTTCATGTGAAGGCAAAGATTGTCAAACCTGATGGAACTTACATAAAAAAGATAAAAATAAATCTGCACCTGTCAATCATTTTCTTCATTCTCTATTTTTTGAAGTTGGTGTACACCTGAATGACAAACTCACTTCATCATCTCATAATCTTTGCGCCTATAAATCATACATAAAAACTGTTCTGAATCAGAGTGGAGAGGCTAAGAGGAGTCATTTGACATCATCTATGTGTGTAAGAAACATGGCAGGTAGTTTTGCCAATCTCGCTTTTATGATGGCTATAACAATGAAATGAAAAACCAGTACATAGATACCTGAGATAGCTAGACTGTCAACAGATTAGCCATCTACATTTGGACATCTTTTTGCAAAACAAGTTCCCATTAGTTTAAGTTTAAAACTCTGGTTCACGCAAAGTAAAGATTCATTTTGTTTTATGTCACACTATGATTCTGGATTAAAGGTTGCTCTACAAGTCAAAATCAGTCCATTGGTCATTCTGTCACATGCTAAAGCCTTTCAGAAGGGAAGAGCTAAATATTCTTTGAAGTATATAGGGTGCAAATGTTTTCATTTCCTCATTTATCGATAATGATGCATTTAACGGATCTTGAAGAACAACCATACAATTTCAGTATCAATTTCATGGCAATCAATATGGATGGAAAAAAAGATTCCTGCTCGATCCTTACAATCCGATTTTGATGTTGAGTTGTATGCACGAAGCTACGAAATGGAAAACAATTCCAAGATCAAGAAATTGATATAGGTTATGATGAATTCTCTGGAGGATGTACACTCTTTGTCTTATACCTGACCTATCTGCTGGAGATTCACACTTTAACTTGTTAAAACAGGGAAATTTACGAATAGAAATATGTTTTGGTAGAGCCATACTCAACACTACAAATGTTCTCGCTTATGCTGAATTCCAGTCCATTTTAGAAATTGTACAGTCTAGGAACATCATAACTGATATGTAAGAAACTATGAACACTGTAAAGATTTATTCAATACTTTCACAAGATTTGTGTATGAGAAAGAAACTTGGAGGGGTTTTAACCAGTGATCAACCACCTGACTGTGCAGTCAAACAGTTGTACATCGTCAGCCTGGATCGGACTCATAAACCAGGAAGTCACTGGGTCTGTATCATCTACTTTGGTCAAAATGAGAAGGGAGAATATTTTGATCCATTGAGTCTGCCTCTGTATAGCGTCACCATTAGAAGATTCATCAAACAGAACTATCAAATGTGGATTCACAATAAAAAGTACTTCAAAGGATCTTATTTGTCTGTGAGTGAACAATATTGTATATATATTATGCTTATTATCACTGTAGGCATGTGTCAAAACAAAACTCTTGAACAAAATTAACTCTGATAATAATATTAATGACATGACCTTTTGTTGAGAGTCATTTTAATGTGAATGTTAATTTCATGGATTTGTTATCGATTGTAGTTCAAATGGCCTGATCATTGTTGTGAATTAATATAAATACACACAAACAAGATATTCTCATGTTTTCTTTATTCAGAATGATGATACAGTATACACATTATAGTAAAAGAAAATCTAATAACTCTTGAATGAATTCATCTTTCTCAACTGTACCCTAGAGATTCATATCAGTAAATTCTTACAAGTTTAACTTACTAGCTCTATCTTGAAATACAGCTAGTATAATAGCTTTATTAACCTGATCCAGGGCAGCCCTGAAATATAACCAGAGACCCTCATCATGATCTAACACAACACATCTATGGTGATCTTGACTGGGATCATCATTATCACATGCTTCACAGTTCTCTTTTCTAAGCTTTTGTACGAGAGGAAAAATATGTTCAGCATAAACTTCAAATAAAAGGTTTTTAAGATTTTCATTGATAATATTAGATACCGTTTTTTATTCATCTTGTGTTATCTGATTTACATCTGTATCGACAAAACACAACTGTTCACATAATCTATACCACTCTGACTTCTTTATAGTAATAACACTTTGTAAATTATTATTAACATTAGATTTGGTAGTAACTTGAATAGATACGTTTCTTGGGTCATCACGTACAACACGAATGATGTGTTTTCGATGATTCAGGTAGAACTCCTGACAAGATTTAAGCTAATAGCTCTAGTCACTGATGGTGTCAGTCTTTTAAATTCTCTCCATTCATCGTGGCAAAACGTCAATCCTTCTATGGAGGGGTATAATGTACTGTTTCCATAATCCTCGTATTGAAGGACATGTATCTTCACTTCGTGGTTAAGTGGAACAGTTGCTATATATATAAGTAATTTCCAAGTGGATCGTGTAAAACTGTTCTGGTGGTTTGTCTTTTCTGAAAAGGAGTGATGAATTATGATGTTGCTGTTCCATTTGTGATAATCATAATGAATTATGGTTGAAAAATTTTTTGCAGCCTATTGTAGACTAAATTCATATCAATAATATCACAAATAAATTAGTCATATAGCAGTCAAGAAAAGAGATTATCTATTTATCATAATAGATATAGATTTAAAGGGAAGGACATTTATGCAATAAAAATACAGTAACTCAGTGGATCAAAGGCCATGTCATTGCATTTGTAGACTTACATTCGAAATTTTATTGAATTAGGTGTGATATCAAACTGTAGATTATAATTTAAGTTTTAGTATTATACTATTATACAATTTTAGTATTATAACTGAAGGTAAAGATGATTATAGGTTGATCATACTAGTAGAGGTCTAATGCATTGTAGTTAAAGTTAAAATAAAGTCAAAAGATACTGTATTGAATTCAAATAGCACTGTATTTGAACTTTGGTGAATAAAAATAAACTGTATTTAAAGATAAACAGAACATAAAACACATAATCAGCTGGTTTTTAAGATGCAAAAACAGAAGGTGAGATTTACATAACAAGTTTGTCTCTTTTAAGATATAAACGAATCTTTTTTGAAAACGTTAAAACTACATTTACAGTCCATCTTTTCCCTGTAGCTGATCAAACCCAGAACTGGATCACAAGAACCCAGTAGTATCTCTGCTCTATTTGATAGTTGTATAACAGTTCTCTACACACAATGTAAAGAACATTATGAAGATCCCATTACATAGTAAGTAGTTTACTTGACTAGATTCTGCTACTGGAAATAACACCTACAATTTAATTAGCACATGACCTTGAACAGATCTATCACTTCTGAATTATATATAACTCTATACAATGGCGCACAAGCAGTTCAGGAGCCCCGGGGAAAAGAAATGATCGGAGCTCCCTTTTTCCGAAGATAAGACCAGACCAGGCCCATATGTGTCGCTGGCCTCGTCTGCCCCGCGCTAGTTCCGCTTCTGACTCTATATATAAAGTATAAACTATAAGAGAATGAGATATGCAATATTTGCATACTACACATGTCAGTCAATGTCACCTTGTATTGTGTCATGTTACAGACCATTCCTGTGGGTTTGGCAGATCAAATACTATCCGTTCGAAGCACAGTAGCCATGCTCCATTTTTATATGACGTAACGGGTTTTCCGATCCCTAGATGGCGGTATCAGCCTGTTTGCTATGAAATTATTTCAGAAGTAATTTTGCTGTCCTCTCTCTTTTCTTTTACTATATTAGACTGTATTTGCGAGTGTTTATATTTATAGTTGACAGAATGAAATCTGATGTGAATAGTGAATTATGACAGGAAAAAAACATTTCTACTGACCTCTATCTGTGATTATATTTCATGATAGATTTCGATCTGGTTTGTGCTGGCTCAAACAAGTACGGTATCACCGGAAAGCCATAAGTGCGTTGCAGCACACTTCAACTATACAAGAGCACAATTTTTTCAACCGGATAAAGAACTTGGATTAAAGATTTATATGTTTGATATTTAGCAAATGCCGCATAAATTAGGAACACTGTTAGGAAAATAGGATGTGCTCTATGTTTACTTGATATAAGGAATATATTCAGTTTGGCTTAGAACTGAAATATATGTTAATGCGTGATTTTTCACTGAGAAAATTGTTATTGTTGTTGTTTTAACGTACAGCTGAACAATGGCTATCTGCTCTCTCCACCACAGGGAAACGAACCCCAGATTTCAGCACTGTAAGTCTGTAAACTTACCATTAATCCATTGAGATGGGAAAAAATCAGGATAATCTACAATAAAAAGGGTGTGAAACATGTTGGACCCATTGTTATCTTTGGTGTTAGCAGAAAAATATTTTACAGGAGTGGCATATTGAATATTCGTAGATTTTCTGACATAATAAAGTGATATCACATATACTAGTTTGTTCAGAAAGAAAGAAAATATAGTGCGTCTATTGCTTTCTAGTAGTCTTGGATAGGAAATTAATGTTATTGTGGAATTGAACTATTTCTGTACTTTGCAGACATTACTGAATGTTTAATCTTGTTGTTTCTGAACAAGCGTGTGTATAGCTGTCAAACATGAATTCCCTATTACTTATAACATCACTTTTTGTGTTCATCAAATGAATATAAGTTTAAATTAATTTGTAAAATCAATCATAATTTTACTTATTTATTCAGGTTACGCTGGACTTGTTTCAGAAGATGAGACATGGTGTTGTTCAATAATCAAGCTACATAATCTTCCACTGATCACTTCAGGTAAACTAGCTGGCTTAATTTCAGTCATTTGTGTAGAGAAGCCACTTGCAGTTCTTAACCCCTTTACCATTTTAACTGACATACTGCTTTGGCAATGAAATTATGATCCATAAAACCCACATATATGTGAAGTGACTGTATTTTCTGACTGATTAGACCATTTGAATAAGGCAGGCTGCTAAAGTAAGGGCGGCAACTCGAATAAGGGAGGCAGCTCAAGTAAGGACGACACTCTTAACAGTAAACATAACACTTTAGGTTGTATAATGGCGACGAAATGGAATTAAATTACTAAACTTTATGAATGAGTATAATTCAATATTATTAAATAATGTCACTCCGACGCACACAAGTAAATGATGCTACTCTGACGCACACAAGTGAATGATGCTACTCTGACGTACACAAGTAAATGACGCCACTCCGATGCACACAAGTTTTGTGCACAACACTAGCGATATCTTAGACAGCAATAACATCTCCAGATCTTAGCTATAAATGTACCACTTTTCAAGTAGGCTATGATCTGGATAGTAATCACTTACCTATATGGTGCGTCTTCGATCTCGCCCTCAACCGGAACCAACAAATCTACCAACCGAAATTTAATTACGAAAAAGCAGACTGGATAGAATATGTCAATATTACTACCTACTACGATTGTAACTAGAGCCGCGAATCAGAATGATATAGATGAATACTGTCAAACAATTACTGAATTCATCATAAACTCAGCAGAAACAAATAACACTTGGCAACCAAATGCTACACCATAAACACGATTAAAAACCGCAGACGCCTAATGAGACAATACATGAACACAAGAGACCAACTCCTTAAAACACAAAGCAATACATTGAAAAATAAAACACGAAATGAAATAAAAACCCTACAACAAGACGGATGGGACAATTTCTTGGCAAAATTATATGATTATAGTGTTCCCAAAATATTCTCGAAACACTTAAAACAGTACACAAACAGACACAACAAACAAAACACACATCCCACAGTAACATACAATAATAACACAGAATATACAAACGTACAGAATACAAACAAAACTCACGACGATCCAGACATGAGCTAATATCACTTTAATAATGTAACTGAATATATCGCACAAAATCAAACACAATACACCCCTCCTTCCCAGTATGCATAAACAACAACCTATACATACAAGAAAACCAAGACAACGAGACAAGCTTTGTAACTTCGATGACGAGGGACCCACTTTGAGACTAATAATGGCTGGAAACGGCTTGAATGGGTAATGAAG